>NW_027414208.1:0-90614 GCF_964106895.1 Numenius arquata | reverse complement strand
TGTAGGGGCCCGTAGGGTTCCTTCCATAGGGGCTGGCAGTTCCGTAGGGGCCTCTAGGATTGTGTAAGTGCCCGCAGGAGTCTGTGGGATTCTGTAAGGTTCCGGAGGGTTCTGCAGGGTTCCGTAGGGGCCCGTAGAGTTCCGTAGTGGCTGGTAAAGTTCCCTAGGGCCCTGTACCTTTCCGTAACTGCCTGCAAGGATCTTTAGGCTTCCGTAGGGGCTGGTAGGGTTCCATAAAGTTCCGTGGGTTCCTGCAGAGTTCTGCAAGTGCCCGCAAGGGCCTGTAGGGGCGCACAGTGTTTCTGTCAGGTTTCCGTAGAGTTCCGTAGGGGCCATAGGTTTCCGTAGTGGCTGGTAGTATTTCCGTAGGGGTCTGTAGGGTTCCGTAGGCACCTGCAGTGTTCCGTAGGAGCCCATAGGGTTTTAGTGAGGTTCTGTTGTGTCGCTAAGGGTCTTGTAGAGTGCTGTCGGGTCCTGGAGTATTCTGTAGGGTTCCAGAGGGGCTCGTAGGGTTCCGTTGAAATCTGTAGGCTTCCCTAGGGGCCCATAGAGTCCCGTAGATTTCCGTAGGGACCTGTAGGGTTGTGTAAGTGCCCGCAGGGGTTGGTAGGAGCTTGTAGGGTGCCATATGTTTCCGGAGGGTTGTGTAGGGTTCCGTAGGGGCCTGTGGTGTTCCCTAGGGGCCTGTAGAGTCTCGTACAGTTCCGTAGGGGCCTGTAGTGTTCCCTAGGGGCCTGTAGAGTCTCGTACAGTTCCGTAGGGTCCTGTAGGTTTCCATAAGCGCCCGCAGAGGTCTGAAGGGGCCCGTCCTGTTCCGTAAGGATCCATAGGGTTCCGTAGAGCTTCGTAGGTTCCCTAGAGGCCTGTAGAGTACTGCAGGAGCCAGTAGTGTTCTGTAGGGGCCCGTAGGGTTCCTTCCATAGGGGCTGGCAGTGTTCCGTAGGGGCCTCTAGGGTTGAGTAAGTGCCCGCAGGAGTCTGTGGGATTCTGTAAGGTTCCGGAGGGTTCTGCAGGGTTCCGTAGGGGCCCGTAGAGTTCCGTAGTGGCTGGTAAAGTTCCGTAGGGCCCTGTACCGTTCCGTAACTGTCTGCAAGGATCTTTAGGCTTCCGTAGGGGCTGGTAGGGTTCCATAAAGTTCCGTGGGTTCCTGCAGAGTTCTGCAAGTGCCCGCAAGGGCCTGTATGGGCGCACAGTGTTTCTGTCAGGTTCCGTAGATTTCCGTAGGGGCCATAGGTTTCCGTAGTGGCTGGTAGTATTCCATAGGGGTCTGTAGGGTTCCGTAGGCACCTGCAGTGTTCTGTAGGAGCCCATAGGGTTTTAGTGAGGTTCTGTTGTGTCGCTAAGGGTCTTGTAGAGTGCTGTCGGGTCCTGGAGTATTCTGTAGGGTTCCAGAGGGGCTCGTAGGGTTCCGTCAAAATCTGTAGGCTTCCCTAGGGGCCCATAGAGTCCCGTAGATTTCCGTAGGGACCTGTAGGGTTGTGTAAGTGCCCGCAGGGGTTGGTAGGAGCTTGTAGGGTTCCATAAGTTTCCAGAGGGTTGTGTAGGGTTCCGTAGTGGTCTGTGGTGTTCCCTAGGGGCCTGTAGAGTCTCGCACGGTTCCGTTGGGGCCTGTGGTGTTCCCTAGGGGCCTCTAGAGTCTCGTACAGTTCCGTAGGGTCCTGTAGGTTTCCATAAGCGCCCGCAGAGGTCTGAAGGGGCCCGTCCTGTTCCGTAAGGATCCACAGGGCTCCGTAGAGCTTCGTAGGTTTCCTAGAGGCCTGTAGAGTACCGCAGGAGCCAGTAGTTTTCTGTAGGGGCCCGTAGGGTTCCTTCCATAGGGGCTGGCAGTGTTCCGTAGGGGCCTCTAGGATTGTGTAAGTGCCCGCAGGAGTCTGTAGGAGTCTGTGGGATTCTGTAAGGTTCCGGAGGGTTCCGTAGGGGCCCGTAGAGTTCCGTAGTGGCTGGTAAAGTTCCGTAGGGCCCTGTGGGGTTCTGTATGGACCTGTAGGGTTCCGTAGGGGCCTGCAGGGTTCTGTAAGTGCCCGCAGGTGTCTGTAGGGTTCCGTAGGGGCCTGCAGGGTTTCGTAGGCACCTGCAGTGTTCTGTAAGAGCCCATAGGGTTTTAGTGAGGTTCCGTTGTGTCGCTAAGGGTCTTGTAGAGTGCTGTCGGGTCCTGGAGTATTCTGTAGGGTTCCAGAGGGGCTCGTAGGGTTCCGTCAAAATCTGTAGGCTTCCCTAGGGGCCCATAGAGTCCTGTAGATTTCCGTAGGGGCCTGTAGGGTTGTGTAAGTGCCCGCAGGGGTTGGTAGGAGCTTGTAGGGTGCCATATGTTTCCGGAGGGTTGTGTAGGGTTCCGTAGGGGCCTGTGGTGTTCCCTAGGGGCCTGTAGAGTCTCGTACAGTTCCGTAGGGGCCTGTAGTGTTCCCTAGGGGCCTGTAGAGTCTCGTACAGTTCCGTAGGGTCCTGTAGGTTTCCATAAGCGCCCGCAGAGGTCTGAAGGGGCCCGTCCTGTTCCGTAAGGATCCATAGGGTTCCGTAGAGCTTCGTAGGTTCCCTAGAGGCCTGTAGAGTACTGCAGGAGCCAGTAGTGTTCTGTAGGGGCCCGTAGGGTTCCTTCCATAGGGGCTGGCAGTGTTCCGTAGGGGCCTCTAGGGTTGAGTAAGTGCCCGCAGGAGTCTGTGGGATTCTGTAAGGTTCCGGAGGGTTCTGCAGGGTTCCGTAGGGGCCCGTAGAGTTCCGTAGTGGCTGGTAAAGTTCCCTAGGGCCCTGTACCGTTCCGTAACTGTCTGCAAGGATCTTTAGGCTTCCGTAGGGGCTGGTAGGGTTCCATAAAGTTCCGTGGGTTCCTGCGGAGTTCTGCAAGTGCCCGCAAGGGCCTGTAGGGGCGCACAGTGTTTCTGTCAGGTTCCGTAGAGTTCCGTAGGGGCCATAGGTTTCCGTAGTGGCTGGTAGTATTCCGTAGGGGTCTGTAGGGTTCCGTAGGCACCTGCAGTGTTCTGTAGGAGCCCATAGGGTTTTAGTGAGGTTCTGTTGTGTCGCTAAGGGTCTTGTAGAGTGCTGTCGGGTCCTGGAGTATTCTGTAGGGTTCCAGAGGGGCTCGTAGGGTTCCGTCAAAATCTGTAGGCTTCCCTAGGGGCCCATAGAGTCCCGTAGATTTCCGTAGGGACCTGTAGGGTTGTGTAAGTGCCCGCAGGGGTTGGTAGGAGCTTGTAGGGTTCCATAAGTTTCCAGAGGGTTGTGTAGGGTTCCGTAGTGGTCTGTGGTGTTCCCTAGGGGCCTGTAGAGTCTCGCACGGTTCCGTTGGGGCCTGTGGTGTTCCCTAGGGGCCTGTAGAGTCTCGTACAGTTCCGTAGGGTCCTGTAGGTTTCCATAAGCGCCCGCAGAGGTCTGAAGGGGCCCGTCCTGTTCCGTAAGGATCCACAGGGCTCCGTAGAGCTTCGTAGGTTTCCTAGAGGCCTGTAGAGTACCGCAGGAGCCAGTAGTGTTCTGTAGGGGCCCGTAGGGTTCCTTCCATAGGGGCTGGCAGTGTTCCGTAGAGGCCTCTAGGATTGTGTAAGTGCCCGCAGGAGTCTGTAGGAGTCTGTGGGATTCTGTAAGGTTCCGGAGGGTTCTGCAGGGTTCCGTAGGGGCCCGTAGAGTTCCGTAGTGGCTGGTAAAGTTCCCTAGGGCCCTGTGGGGTTCTGTATGGACCTGTAGGGTTCCGTAGGGGCCTGCAGGGTTCTGTAAGTGCCCGCAGGTGTCTGTAGGGTTCCGTAGGGGCCTGCAGGGTTTCGTAGGCACCTGCAGTGTTCTGTAAGAGCCCATAGGGTTTTAGTGAGGTTCCGTTGTGTCGCTAAGGGTCTTGTAGAGTGCTGTCGGGTCCTGGAGTATTCTGTAGGGTTCCAGAGGGGCTCGTAGGGTTCCGTCAAAATCTGTAGGCTTCCCTAGGGGCCCATAGAGTCCTGTAGATTTCCGTAGGGGCCTGTAGGGTTGTGTAAGTGCCCGCAGGGGTTGGTAGGAGCTTGTAGGGTGCCATATGTTTCCGGAGGGTTGTGTAGGGTTCCGTAGGGGCCTGTGGTGTTCCCTAGGGGCCTGTAGAGTCTCGTACAGTTCCGTAGGGGCCTGTAGTGTTCCCTAGGGGCCTGTAGAGTCTCGTACAGTTCCGTAGGGTCCTGTAGGTTTCCATAAGCGCCCGCAGAGGTCTGAAGGGGCCCGTCCTGTTCCGTAAGGATCCATAGGGTTCCGTAGAGCTTCGTAGGTTCCCTAGAGGCCTGTAGAGTACTGCAGGAGCCAGTAGTGTTCTGTAGGGGCCCGTAGGGTTCCTTCCATAGGGGCTGGCAGTGTTCCGTAGGGGCCTCTAGGGTTGAGTAAGTGCCCGCAGGAGTCTGTGGGATTCTGTAAGGTTCCGGAGGGTTCTGCAGGGTTCCGTAGGGGCCCGTAGAGTTCCGTAGTGGCTGGTAAAGTTCCCTAGGGCCCTGTACCGTTCCGTAACTGTCTGCAAGGATCTTTAGGCTTCCGTAGGGGCTGGTAGGGTTCCATAAAGTTCCGTGGGTTCCTGCAGAGTTCTGCAAGTGCCCGCAAGGGCCTGTAGGGGCGCACAGTGTTTCTGTCAGGTTCCGTAGAGTTCCGTAGGGGCCATAGGTTTCCGTAGTGGCTGGTAGTATTCCGTAGGGGTCTGTAGGGTTCCGTAGGCACCTGCAGTGTTCTGTAGGAGCCCATAGGGTTTTAGTGAGGTTCTGTTGTGTCGCTAAGGGTCTTGTAGAGTGCTGTCGGGTCCTGGAGTATTCTGTAGGGTTCCAGAGGGGCTCGTAGGGTTCCGTCAAAATCTGTAGGCTTCCCTAGGGGCCCATAGAGTCCCGTAGATTTCCGTAGGGACCTGTAGGGTTGTGTAAGTGCCTGCAGGGGTTGGTAGGAGCTTGTAGGGTTCCATAAGTTTCCAGAGGGTTGTGTAGGGTTCCGTAGTGGTCTGTGGTGTTCCCTAGGGGCCTGTAGAGTCTCGCACGGTTCCGTTGGGGTCTGTGGTGTTCCCTAGGGGCCTGTAGAGTCTCGTACAGTTCCGTAGGGTCCTGTAGGTTTCCATAAGCGCCCGCAGAGGTCTGAAGGGGCCCGTCCTGTTCCGTAAGGATCCACAGGGTTCCGTAGAGCTTCGTAGGTTCCCTAGAGGCCTGTAGAGTACCGCAGGAGCCAGTAGTGTTCTGTAGGGGCCCGTAGGGTTCCTTCCATAGGGGCTGGCAGTGTTCCGTAGGGGCCTCTAGGATTGTGTAAGTGCCCGCAGGAGTCTGTAGGAGTCTGTGGGATTCTGTAAGGTTCCGGAGGGTTCTGCAGGGTTCCGTAGGGGCCCGTAGAGTTCCGTAGTGGCTGGTAAAGTTCCGTAGGGCCCTGTGGGGTTCTGTATGGACCTGTAGGGTTCCGTAGGGGCCTGCAGGGTTCTGTAAGTGCCCGCAGGTGTCTGTAGGGTTCCGTAGGGGCCTGCAGGGTTTCGTAGGCACCTGCAGTGTTCTGTAGGAGCCCATAGGGTTTTAGTGAGGTTCCGTTGTGTTGCTAAGGGTCTTGTAGAGTGCTGTCGGGTCCTGGAGTATTCTGTAGGGTTCCAGAGGGGCTCGTAGGGTTCCGTCAAAATCTGTAGGCTTCCCTAGGGGCCCGTAGAGTCCCGTAGATTTCCGTAGGGGCCTGTAGGGTTGTGTAAGTGCCCGCAGGGGTTGGTAGGAGCTTGTAGGGTGCCATATGTTTCCGGAGGGTTGTGTAGGGTTCCGTAGGGGTCTGTGGTGTTCCCTAGGGGCCTGTAGAGTCTCGTACAGTTCCGTAGGGGCCTGTAGTGTTCCCTAGGGGCCTGTAGAGTCTCGTACAGTTCCGTAGGGTCCTGTAGGTTTCCATAAGCGCCCGCAGAGGTCTGAAGGGGCCCGTCCTGTTCCGTAAGGATCCACAGGGCTCCGTAGAGCTTCGTAGGTTTCCTAGAGGCCTGTAGAGTACCGCAGAAGCCAGTAGTGTTCTGTAGGGGCCCGTAGGGTTCCGTAGTGGCTGGTAAAGTTCCCTAGGGCCCTGTACCGTTCCGTAACTGCCTGCAAGGATCTTTAGGCTTCCGTAGGGGCTGGTAGGGTTCCATAAAGTTCCGTGGGTTCCTGCAGAGTTCTGCAAGTGCCCGCAAGGGCCTGTAGGGGCGCACAGTGTTTCTGTCAGGTTCCGTAGAGTTCCGTAGGGGCCATAGGTTTCCGTAGTGGCTGGTAGTATTCCGTAGGGGTCTGTAGGGTTCCGTAGGCACCTGCAGTGTTCCGTAGGAGCCCATAGGGTTTTAGTGAGGTTCTGTTGTGTTGCTAAGGGTCTTGTAGAGTGCTGTCGGGTCCTGGAGTATTCTGTAGGGTTCCAGAGGGGCTCGTAGGGTTCCGTTGAAATCTTTAGGCTTCCCTAGGGGCCCATAGAGTCCCGTAGATTTCCGTAGGGACCTGTAGGGTTGTGTAAGTGCCCGCAGGGGTTGGTAGGAGCTTGTAGGGTGCCATATGTTTCCGGAGGGTTGTGTAGGGTTCCGTAGGGGCCTGTGGTGTTCCCTAGGGGCCTGTAGAGTCTCGTACAGTTCCGTAGGGGCCTGTAGTGTTCCCTAGGGGCCTGTAGAGTCTCGTACAGTTCCGTAGGGTCCTGTAGGTTTCCATAAGCGCCCGCAGAGGTCTGAAGGGGCCCGTCCTGTTCCGTAAGGATCCATAGGGTTCTGTAGAGCTTCGTAGGTTTCCTAGAGGCCTGTAGAGTACCGCAGAAGCCAGTAGTGTTCTGTAGGGGCCCGTAGGGTTCCTTCCATAGGGGCTGGCAGTGTTCCGTAGGGGCCTCTAGGATTGTGTAAGTGCCCGCAGGAGTCTGTAGGAGTCTGTGGGATTCTGTAAGGTTCCGGAGGGTTCCGTAGGGGCCCGTAGAGTTCCGTAGTGGCTGGTAAAGTTCCGTAGGGCCCTGTGGGGTTCTGTATGGACCTGTAGGGTTCCGTAGGGGCCTGCAGGGTTCTGTAAGTGCCCGCAGGTGTCTGTAGGGTTCCGTAGGGGCCTGCAGGGTTTCGTAGGCACCTGCAGTGTTCTGTAAGAGCCCATAGGGTTTTAGTGAGGTTCCGTTGTGTCGCTAAGGGTCTTGTAGAGTGCTGTCGGGTCCTGGAGTATTCTGTAGGGTTCCAGAGGGGCTCGTAGGGTTCCGTCAAAATCTGTAGGCTTCCCTAGGGGCCCATAGAGTCCTGTAGATTTCCGTAGGGGCCTGTAGGGTTGTGTAAGTGCCCGCAGGGGTTGGTAGGAGCTTGTAGGGTGCCATATGTTTCCGGAGGGTTGTGTAGGGTTCCGTAGGGGCCTGTGGTGTTCCCTAGGGGCCTGTAGAGTCTCGTACAGTTCCATAGGGGCCTGTAGTGTTCCCTAGGGGCCTGTAGAGTCTCGTACAGTTCCGTAGGGTCCTGTAGGTTTCCATAAGCGCCCGCAGAGGTCTGAAGGGGCCCGTCCTGTTCCGTAAGGATCCATAGGGTTCCGTAGAGCTTCGTAGGTTCCCTAGAGGCCTGTAGAGTACTGCAGGAGCCAGTAGTGTTCTGTAGGGGCCCGTAGGGTTCCTTCCATAGGGGCTGGCAGTGTTCCGTAGGGGCCTCTAGGGTTGAGTAAGTGCCCGCAGGAGTCTGTGGGATTCTGTAAGGTTCCGGAGGGTTCTGCAGGGTTCCGTAGGGGCCCGTAGAGTTCCGTAGTGGCTGGTAAAGTTCCGTAGGGCCCTGTACCGTTCCGTAACTGTCTGCAAGGATCTTTAGGCTTCCGTAGGGGCTGGTAGGGTTCCATAAAGTTCCGTGGGTTCCTGCAGAGTTCTGCAAGTGCCCGCAAGGGCCTGTAGGGGCGCACAGTGTTTCTGTCAGGTTCCGTAGAGTTCCGTAGGGGCCATAGGTTTCCGTAGTGGCTGGTAGTATTCCGTAGGGGTCTGTAGGGTTCCGTAGGCACCTGCAGTGTTCTGTAGGAGCCCATAGGGTTTTAGTGAGGTTCTGTTGTGTCGCTAAGGGTCTTGTAGAGTGCTGTCGGGTCCTGGAGTATTCTGTAGGGTTCCAGAGGGGCTCGTAGGGTTCCGTCAAAATCTGTAGGCTTCCCTAGGGGCCCATAGAGTCCCGTAGATTTCCGTAGGGACCTGTAGGGTTGTGTAAGTGCCCGCAGGGGTTGGTAGGAGCTTGTAGGGTTCCATAAGTTTCCAGAGGGTTGTGTAGGGTTCCGTAGTGGTCTGTGGTGTTCCCTAGGGGCCTGTAGAGTCTCGCACGGTTCCGTTGGGGCCTGTGGTGTTCCCTAGGGGCCTGTAGAGTCTCGTACAGTTCCGTAGGGTCCTGTAGGTTTCCATAAGCGCCCGCAGAGGTCTGAAGGGGCCCGTCCTGTTCCGTAAGGATCCACAGGGCTCCGTAGAGCTTCGTAGGTTTCCTAGAGGCCTGTAGAGTACCGCAGGAGCCAGTAGTGTTCTGTAGGGGCCCGTAGGGTTCCTTCCATAGGGGCTGGCAGTGTTCCGTAGGGGCCTCTAGGATTGTGTAAGTGCCTGCAGGAGTCTGTAGGAGTCTGTGGGATTCTGTAAGGTTCCGGAGGGTTCTGCAGGGTTCCGTAGGGGCCCGTAGAGTTCCGTAGTGGCTGGTAAAGTTCCGTAGGGCCCTGTGGGGTTCTGTATGGACCTGTAGGGTTCCGTAGGGGCCTGCAGGGTTCTGTAAGTGCCCGCAGGTGTCTGTAGGGTTCCGTAGGGGCCTGCAGGGTTTCGTAGGCACCTGCAGTGTTCTGTAAGAGCCCATAGGGTTTTAGTGAGGTTCCGTTGTGTCGCTAAGGGTCTTGTAGAGTGCTGTCGGGTCCTGGAGTATTCTGTAGGGTTCCAGAGGGGCTCGTAGGGTTCCGTCAAAATCTGTAGGCTTCCCTAGGGGCCCATAGAGTCCTGTAGATTTCCGTAGGGGCCTGTAGGGTTGTGTAAGTGCCCGCAGGGGTTGGTAGGAGCTTGTAGGGTGCCATATGTTTCCGGAGGGTTGTGTAGGGTTCCGTAGGGGCCTGTGGTGTTCCCTAGGGGCCTGTAGAGTCTCGTACAGTTCCGTAGGGGCCTGTAGTGTTCCCTAGGGGCCTGTAGAGTCTCGTACAGTTCCGTAGGGTCCTGTAGGTTTCCATAAGCGCCCGCAGAGGTCTGAAGGGGCCCGTCCTGTTCCGTAAGGATCCATAGGGTTCCGTAGAGCTTCGTAGGTTCCCTAGAGGCCTGTAGAGTACTGCAGGAGCCAGTAGTGTTCTGTAGGGGCCCGTAGGGTTCCTTCCATAGGGGCTGGCAGTGTTCCGTAGGGGCCTCTAGGGTTGAGTAAGTGCCCGCAGGAGTCTGTGGGATTCTGTAAGGTTCCGGAGGGTTCTGCAGGGTTCCGTAGGGGCCCGTAGAGTTCCGTAGTGGCTGGTAAAGTTCCGTAGGGCCCTGTACCGTTCCGTAACTGTCTGCAAGGATCTTTAGGCTTCCGTAGGGGCTGGTAGGGTTCCATAAAGTTCCGTGGGTTCCTGCAGAGTTCTGCAAGTGCCCGCAAGGGCCTGTAGGGGCGCACAGTGTTTCTGTCAGGTTCCGTAGAGTTCCGTAGGGGCCATAGGTTTCCGTAGTGGCTGGTAGTATTCCGTAGGGGTCTGTAGGGTTCCGTAGGCACCTGCAGTGTTCTGTAGGAGCCCATAGGGTTTTAGTGAGGTTCTGTTGTGTCGCTAAGGGTCTTGTAGAGTGCTGTCGGGTCCTGGAGTATTCTGTAGGGTTCCAGAGGGGCTCGTAGGGTTCCGTCAAAATCTGTAGGCTTCCCTAGGGGCCCATAGAGTCCCGTAGATTTCCGTAGGGACCTGTAGGGTTGTGTAAGTGCCCGCAGGGGTTGGTAGGAGCTTGTAGGGTTCCATAAGTTTCCAGAGGGTTGTGTAGGGTTCCGTAGTGGTCTGTGGTGTTCCCTAGGGGCCTGTAGAGTCTCGCACGGTTCCGTAGGGTCCTGTGGTGTTCCCTAGGGGCCTGTAGAGTCTCGTACAGTTCCGTAGGGTCCTGTAGGTTTCCATAAGCGCCCGCAGAGGTCTGAAGGGGCCCGTCCTGTTCCGTAAGGATCCACAGGGTTCCGTAGAGCTTCGTAGGTTCCCTAGAGGCCTGTAGAGTACCGCAGGAGCCAGTAGTGTTCTGTAGGGGCCCGTAGGGTTCCTTCCATAGGGGCTGGCAGTGTTCCGTAGGGGCCTCTAGGATTGTGTAAGTGCCCGCAGGAGTCTGTAGGAGTCTGTGGGATTCTGTAAGGTTCCGGAGGGTTCTGCAGGGTTCCGTAGGGGCCCGTAGAGTTCCGTAGTGGCTGGTAAAGTTCCGTAGGGCCCTGTGGGGTTCTGTATGGACCTGTAGGGTTCCGTAGGGGCCTGCAGGGTTCTGTAAGTGCCCGCAGGTGTCTGTAGGGTTCCGTAGGGGCCTGCAGGGTTTCGTAGGCACCTGCAGTGTTCTGTAGGAGCCCATAGGGTTTTAGTGAGGTTCCGTTGTGTTGCTAAGGGTCTTGTAGAGTGCTGTCGGGTCCTGGAGTATTCTGTAGGGTTCCAGAGGGGCTCGTAGGGTTCCGTCAAAATCTGTAGGCTTCCCTAGGGGCCCGTAGAGTCCCGTAGATTTCCGTAGGGGCCTGTAGGGTTGTGTAAGTGCCCGCAGGGGTTGGTAGGAGCTTGTAGGGTGCCATATGTTTCCGGAGGGTTGTGTAGGGTTCCGTAGGGGTCTGTGGTGTTCCCTAGGGGCCTGTAGAGTCTCGTACAGTTCCGTAGGGGCCTGTAGTGTTCCCTAGGGGCCTGTAGAGTCTCGTACAGTTCCGTAGGGTCCTGTAGGTTTCCATAAGCGCCCGCAGAGGTCTGAAGGGGCCCGTCCTGTTCCGTAAGGATCCACAGGGCTCCGTAGAGCTTCGTAGGTTTCCTAGAGGCCTGTAGAGTACCGCAGAAGCCAGTAGTGTTCTGTAGGGGCCCGTAGGGTTCCGTAGTGGCTGGTAAAGTTCCCTAGGGCCCTGTACCGTTCCGTAACTGCCTGCAAGGATCTTTAGGCTTCCGTAGGGGCTGGTAGGGTTCCATAAAGTTCCGTGGGTTCCTGCAGAGTTCTGCAAGTGCCCGCAAGGGCCTGTAGGGGCGCACAGTGTTTCTGTCAGGTTCCGTAGAGTTCCGTAGGGGCCATAGGTTTCCGTAGTGGCTGGTAGTATTCCGTAGGGGTCTGTAGGGTTCCGTAGGCACCTGCAGTGTTCCGTAGGAGCCCATAGGGTTTTAGTGAGGTTCTGTTGTGTTGCTAAGGGTCTTGTAGAGTGCTGTCGGGTCCTGGAGTATTCTGTAGGGTTCCAGAGGGGCTCGTAGGGTTCCGTTGAAATCTTTAGGCTTCCCTAGGGGCCCATAGAGTCCCGTAGATTTCCGTAGGGACCTGTAGGGTTGTGTAAGTGCCCGCAGGGGTTGGTAGGAGCTTGTAGGGTTCCATAAGTTTCCAGAGGGTTGTGTAGGGTTCCGTAGTGGTCTGTGGTGTTCCCTAGGGGCCTGTAGAGTCTCGTACGGTTCCGTAGGGGCCTGTGGTGTTCCCTAGGGGCCTCTAGAGTCTCGTACAGTTCCGTAGGGTCCTGTAGGTTTCCATAAGCGCCTGCAGAGGTCTGAAGGGGCCCGTACTGTTCCGTAAGGATCCACAGGGCTCCGTAGAGCTTCGTAGGTTTCCTAGAGGCCTGTAGAGTACCGCAGGAGCCAGTAGTGTTCTGTAGGGGCCCGTAGGGTTCCTTCCATAGGGGCTGGCAGTGTTCCGTAGGGGCCTCTAGGATTGTGTAAGTGCCCGCAGGAGTCTGTGGGATTCTGTAAGGTTCCGGAGGGTTCTGCAGGGTTCCGTAGGGGCCCGTAGAGTTCCGTAGTGGCTGGTAAAGTTCCCTAGGGCCCTGTACCGTTCCGTAACTGCCTGCAAGGATCGTTAGGCTTCCGTAGGGGCTGGTAGGGTTCCATAAAGTTCCGTGGGTTCCTGCAGAGTTGTGCAAGTGCCCGCAAGGGCCTGTAGGGGCCCACAGTGTTTCTGTCAGGTTCCGTAGAGTTCCGTAGGGGCCATAGGTTTCCGTAGTGGCTGGTAGTATTCCGTAGGGGTCTGTAGGGTTCCGTAGGCACCTGCAGTGTTCCGTAGGAGCCCATAGGGTTTTAGTGAGGTTCTGTTGTGTCGCTAAGGGTCTTGTAGAGTGCTGTCGGGTCCTGGAGTATTCTGTAGGGTTCCAGAGGGGCTCGTAGGGTTCCGTCAAAATCTGTAGGCTTCCCTAGGGGCCCATAGAGTCCTGTAGATTTCCGTAGGGGCCTGTAGGGTTGTGTAAGTGCCCGCAGGGGTTGGTAGGAGCTTGTAGGGTGCCATATGTTTCCGGAGGGTTGTGTAGGGTTCCGTAGGGGCCTGTGGTGTTCCCTAGGGGCCTGTAGAGTCTCGTACCGTTCCGTAGGGGCCTGTAGGTTTCCATAAGTGCCCGCAGAGGTCTGAAGGGGCCCGTCCTGTTCCGTAAGGATCCATAGGGTTCCGTAGAGCTTCGTAGGTTCCCTAGAGGCCTGTAGAGTACTGCAGGAGCCAGTAGTGTTCTGTAGGGGCCCGTAGGGTTCCTTCCATAGGGGCTGGCAGTGTTCCGTAGGGGCCTCTAGGATTGTGTAAGTGCCCGCAGGAGTCTGTAGGAGTCTGTGGGATTCTGTAAGGTTCCGGAGGGTTCTGCAGGGTTCCGTAGGGGCCCGTAGAGTTCCGTAGTGGCTGGTAAAGTTCCGTAGGGCCCTGTGGGGTTCTGTATGGACCTGTAGGGTTCCGTAGGGGCCTGCAGGGTTCTGTAAGTGCCCGCAGGTGTCTGTAGGGTTCCGTAGGGGCCTGCAGGGTTTCGTAGGCACCTGCAGTGTTCTGTAGGAGCCCATAGGGTTTTAGTGAGGTTCCGTTGTGTTGCTAAGGGTCTTGTAGAGTGCTGTCGGGGCCTGGAGTATTCTGTAGGGTTCCAGAGGGGCTCGTAGGGTTCCGTCAAAATCTGTAGGCTTCCCTAGGGGCCCATAGAGTCCCGTAGATTTCCGTAGGGACCTGTAGGGTTGTGTAAGTGCCCGCAGGGGTTGGTAGGAGCTTGTAGGGTTCCATAAGTTTCCAGAGGGTTGTGTAGGGTTCCGTAGTGGTCTGTGGTGTTCCCTAGGGGCCTGTAGAGTCTCGCACGGTTCCGTTGGGGCCTGTAGTGTTCCCTAGGGGCCTGTAGAGTCTCGTACAGTTCCGTAGGGTCCTGTAGGTTTCCATAAGCGCCCGCAGAGGTCTGAAGGGGCCCGTCCTGTTCCGTAAGGATCCACAGGGCTCCGTAGAGCTTCGTAGGTTTCCTAGAGGCCTGTAGAGTACCGCAGGAGCCAGTAGTGTTCTGTAGGGGCCCGTAGGGTTCCTTCCATAGGGGCTGGCAGTGTTCCGTAGGGGCCTCTAGGATTGTGTAAGTGCCTGCAGGAGTCTGTAGGAGTCTGTGGGATTCTGTAAGGTTCCGGAGGGTTCTGCAGGGTTCCGTAGGGGCCCATAGAGTTCCGTAGTGGCTGGTAAAGTTCCGTAGGGCCCTGTGGGGTTCTGTATGGACCTGTAGGGTTCCGTAGGGGCCTGCAGGGTTCTGTAAGTGCCCGCAGGTGTCTGTAGGGTTCCGTAGGGGCCTGCAGGGTTTCGTAGGCACCTGCAGTGTTCTGTAGGAGCCCATAGGGTTTTAGTGAGGTTCCGTTGTGTGGCTAAGGGTCTTGTAGAGTGCTGTCGGGTCCTGGAGTATTCTGTAGGGTTCCAGAGGGGCTCGTAGGGTTCCGTCAAAATCTGTAGGCTTCCCTAGGGGCCCATAGAGTCCTGTAGATTTCCGTAGGCCTGTAGGGTTGTGTAAGTGCCCGCAGGTGTTGGTAGGAGCTTGTAGGGTGCCATATGTTTCCGGAGGGTTGTGTAGGGTTCCGTAGGGGCCTGTGGTGTTCCCTAGGGGCCTGTAGAGTCTCGTACAGTTCCGTAGGGGCCTGTAGTGTTCCCTAGGGGCCTGTAGAGTCTCGTACAGTTCCGTAGGGTCTTGTAGGTTTCCATAAGTGCCCGCAGAGGTCTGAAGGGGCCCGTACTGTTCCGTAAGGATCCATAGGGTTCCGTAGAGCTTCGTAGGTTCCCTAGAGGCCTGTAGAGTACTGCAGGAGCCAGTAGTGTTCTGTAGGGGCCCGTAGGGTTCCTTCCATAGGGGCTGGCAGTGTTCCGTAGGGGCCTCTAGGATTGTGTAAGTGCCCGCAGGAGTCTGTAGGAGTCTGTGGGATTCTGTAAGGTTCCGGAGGGTTCCGTAGGGGCCCGTAGAGTTCCGTAGTGGCTGGTAAAGTTCCGTAGGGCCCTGTGGGGTTCTGTATGGACCTGTAGGGTTCCGTAGGGGCCTGCAGGGTTCTGTAAGTGCCCGCAGGTGTCTGTAGGGTTCCGTAGGGGTCTGTAGGGTTCCGTAGGCACCTGCAGTGTTCTGTAGGAGCCCATAGAGTTTTAATGAGGTTCTGTTGTGTCGCTAAGGGTCTTGTAGAGTGCTGTCGGGTCCTGGAGTATTCTGTAGGGTTCCAGAGGGGCTCGTAGGGTTCCGTCAAAATCTGTAGGCTTCCCTAGGGGCCCATAGAGTCCCGTAGATTTCCGTAGGGGCCTGTAGGGTTGTGTAAGTGCCCGCAGGGGTTGGTAGGAGCTTGTAGGGTTCCATAAGTTTCCAGAGGGTTGTTTAGGGTTCCGTAGTGGTCTGTGGTGTTCCCTAGGGGCCTGTAGAGTCTCGCACGGTTCCGTTGGGGCCTGTGGTGTTCCCTAGGGGCCTGTAGAGTCTCGTACAGTTCCGTAGGGTCCTGTAGGTTTCCATAAGCGCCCGCAGAGGTCTGAAGGGGCCCGTCCTGTTCCGTAAGGATCCACAGGGCTCCGTAGAGCTTCGTAGGTTTCCTAGAGGCCTGTAGAGTACCGCAGGAGCCAGTAGTTTTCTGTAGGGGCCCGTAGGGTTCCTTCCATAGGGGCTGGCAGTGTTCCGTAGGGGCCTCTAGGATTGTGTAAGTGCCCGCAGGAGTCTGTAGGAGTCTGTGGGATTCTGTAAGGTTCCGGAGGGTTCTGCAGGGTTCCGTAGGGGCCCGTAGAGTTCCGTAGTGGCTGGTAAAGTTCCGTAGGGCCCTGTGGGGTTCTGTATGGACCTGTAGGGTTCCGTAGGGGCCTGCAGGGTTTCGTAGGCACCTGCAGTGTTCTGTAGGAGCCCATAGGGTTTTAGTGAGGTTCCGTTGTGTCGCTAAGGGTCTTGTAGAGTGCTGTCGGGTCCTGGAGTATTCTGTAGGGTTCCAGAGGGGCTCGTAGGGTTCCATCAAAATCTGTAGGCTTCCCTAGGGGCCCATAGAGTCCTGTAGATTTCCGTAGGGGCCTGTAGGGTTGTGTAAGTGCCCGCAGGGGTTGGTAGGAGCTTGTAGGGTGCCATATGTTTCCGGAGGGTTGTGTAGGGTTCCGTAGGGGCCTGTGGTGTTCCCTAGGGGCCTGTAGAGTCTCGTACAGTTCCGTAGGGGCCTGTAGTGTTCCCTAGGGGCCTGTAGAGTCTCGTACAGTTCCGTAGGGTCCTGTAGGTTTCCATAAGCGCCCGCAGAGGTCTGAAGGGGCCCGTCCTGTTCCGTAAGGATCCATAGGGTTCTGTAGAGCTTCGTAGGTTCCCTAGAGGCCTGTAGAGTACTGCAGGAGCCAGTAGTGTTCTGTAGGGGCCCGTAGGGTTCCTTCCATAGGGGCTGGCAGTGTTCCGTAGGGGCCTCTAGGGTTGAGTAAGTGCCCGCAGGAGTCTGTGGGATTCTGTAAGGTTCCGGAGGGTTCTGCAGGGTTCCGTAGGGGCCCGTAGAGTTCCGTAGTGGCTGGTAAAGTTCCGTAGGGCCCTGTACCGTTCCGTAACTGTCTGCAAGGATCTTTAGGCTTCCGTAGGGGCTGGTAGGGTTCCATAAAGTTCCGTGGGTTCCTGCAGAGTTCTGCAAGTGCCCGCAAGGGCCTGTAGGGGCGCACAGTGTTTCTGTCAGGTTCCGTAGAGTTCCGTAGGGGCCATAGGTTTCCGTAGTGGCTGGTAGTATTCCGTAGGGGTCTGTAGGGTTCCGTAGGCACCTGCAGTGTTCTGTAGGAGCCCATAGGGTTTTAGTGAGGTTCTGTTGTGTCGCTAAGGGTCTTGTAGAGTGCTGTCGGGTCCTGGAGTATTCTGTAGGGTTCCAGAGGGGCTCGTAGGGTTCCGTCAAAATCTGTAGGCTTCCCTAGGGGCCCATAGAGTCCCGTAGATTTCCGTAGGGACCTGTAGGGTTGTGTAAGTGCCCGCAGGGGTTGGTAGGAGCTTGTAGGGTTCCATAAGTTTCCAGAGGGTTGTGTAGGGTTCCGTAGTGGTCTGTGGTGTTCCCTAGGGGCCTGTAGAGTCTCGCACGGTTCCGTTGGGGCCTGTGGTGTTCCCTAGGGGCCTCTAGAGTCTCGTACAGTTCCGTAGGGTCCTGTAGGTTTCCATAAGTGCCCGCAGAGGTCTGAAGGGGCCCGTCCTGTTCCGTAAGGATCCACAGGGCTCCGTAGAGCTTCGTAGGTTTCCTAGAGGCCTGTAGAGTACCGCAGGAGCCAGTAGTGTTCTGTAGGAGCCCGTAGGGTTCCTTCCATAGGGGCTGGCAGTGTTCCGTAGGGGCCTCTAGGATTGTGTAAGTGCCCGCAGGAGTCTGTAGGAGTCTGTGGGATTCTGTAAGGTTCCGGAGGGTTCTGCAGGGTTCCGTAGGGGCCCGTAGAGTTCCGTAGTGGCTGGTAAAGTTCCGTAGGGCCCTGTGGGGTTCTGTATGGACCTGTAGGGTTCCGTAGGGGCCTGCAGGGTTCTGTAAGTGCCCGCAGGTGTCTGTATGGACCTGTAGGGTTCCGTAGGCACCTGCAGTATTCTGTAGGAGCCCATAGGGTTTTAGTGAGGTTCCGTTGTGTTGCTAAGGGTCTTGTAGAGTGCTGTCGGGTCCTGGAGTATTCTGTAGGGTTCCAGAGGGGCTCGTAGGGTTCCGTCAAAATCTGTAGGCTTCCCTAGGGGCCCGTAGAGTCCCGTAGATTTCCGTAGGGACCTGTAGGGTTGTGTAAGTGCCCGCAGGGGTTGGTAGGAGCTTGTAGGGTGCCATATGTTTCCGGAGGGTTGTGTAGGGTTCCGTAGGGGTCTGTGGTGTTCCCTAGGGGCCTGTAGAGTCTCGTACAGTTCCGTAGGGGCCTGTAGTGTTCCCTAGGGGCCTGTAGAGTCTCGTACAGTTCCGTAGGGTCCTGTAGGTTTCCATAAGCGCCCGCAGAGGTCTGAAGGGGCCCGTCCTGTTCCGTAAGGATCCATAGGGTTCTGTAGAGCTTCGTAGGTTTCCTAGAGGCCTGTAGAGTACCGCAGAAGCCAGTAGTGTTCTGTAGGGGCCCGTAGGGTTCCTTCCATAGGGGCTGGCAGTGTTCCGTAGGGGCCTCTAGGATTGTGTAAGTGCCCGCAGGAGTCTGTGGGATTCTGTAAGGTTCCGGAGGGTTCTGCAGGGTTCCGTAGGGGCCCGTAGAGTTCCGTAGTGGCTGGTAAAGTTCCCTAGGGCCCTGTACCGTTCCGTAACTGCCTGCAAGGATCTTTAGGCTTCCGTAGGGGCTGGTAGGGTTCCATAAAGTTCCGTGGGTTCCTGCAGAGTTCTGCAAGTGCCCGCAAGGGCCTGTAGGGGCGCACAGTGTTTCTGTCAGGTTCCGTAGAGTTCCGTAGGGGCCATAGGTTTCCGTAGTGGCTGGTAGTATTCCGTAGGGGTCTGTAGGGTTCCGTAGGCACCTGCAGTGTTCCGTAGGAGCCCATAGGGTTTTAGTGAGGTTCTGTTGTGTCGCTAAGGGTCTTGTAGAGTGCTGTCGGGTCCTGGAGTATTCTGTAGGGTTCCAGAGGGGCTCGTAGGGTTCCGTTGAAATCTGTAGGCTTCCCTAGGGGCCCATAGAGTCCCGTAGATTTCCGTAGGGACCTGTAGGGTTGTGTAAGTGCCCGCAGGGGTTGGTAGGAGCTTGTAGGGTGCCATATGTTTCCGGAGGGTTGTGTCGGGTTCCGTAGGGGCCTGTGGTGTTCCCTAGGGGCCTGTAGAGTCTCGTACAGTTCCGTAGGGGCCTGTAGTGTTCCCTAGGGGCCTGTAGAGTCTCGTACAGTTCCGTAGGGTCCTGTAGGTTTCCATAAGCGCCCGCAGAGGTCTGAAGGGGCCCGTCCTGTTCCGTAAGGATCCATAGGGTTCCGTAGAGCTTCGTAGGTTCCCTAGAGGCCTGTAGAGTACTGCAGGAGCCAGTAGTGTTCTGTAGGGGCCCGTAGGGTTCCTTCCATAGGGGCTGGCAGTGTTCCGTAGGGGCCTCTAGGGTTGAGTAAGTGCCCGCAGGAGTCTGTGGGATTCTGTAAGGTTCCGGAGGGTTCTGCAGGGTTCCGTAGGGGCCCGTAGAGTTCCGTAGTGGCTGGTAAAGTTCCGTAGGGCCCTGTACCGTTCCGTAACTGTCTGCAAGGATCTTTAGGCTTCCGTAGGGGCTGGTAGGGTTCCATAAAGTTCCGTGGGTTCCTGCAGAGTTCTGCAAGTGCCCGCAAGGGCCTGTAGGGGCGCACAGTGTTTCTGTCAGGTTCCGTAGAGTTCCGTAGGGGCCATAGGTTTCCGTAGTGGCTGGTAGTATTCCGTAGGGGTCTGTAGGGTTCCGTAGGCACCTGCAGTGTTCTGTAGGAGCCCATAGGGTTTTAGTGAGGTTCTGTTGTGTCGCTAAGGGTCTTGTAGAGTGCTGTCGGGTCCTGGAGTATTCTGTAGGGTTCCAGAGGGGCTCGTAGGGTTCCGTCAAAATCTGTAGGCTTCCCTAGGGGCCCATAGAGTCCCGTAGATTTCCGTAGGGACCTGTAGGGTTGTGTAAGTGCCCGCAGGGGTTGGTAGGAGCTTGTAGGGTTCCATAAGTTTCCAGAGGGTTGTGTAGGGTTCCGTAGTGGTCTGTGGTGTTCCCTAGGGGCCTGTAGAGTCTCGCACGGTTCCGTTGGGGCCTGTGGTGTTCCCTAGGGGCCTCTAGAGTCTCGTACAGTTCCGTAGGGTCCTGTAGGTTTCCATAAGCGCCCGCAGAGGTCTGAAGGGGCCCGTCCTGTTCCGTAAGGATCCACAGGGCTCCGTAGAGCTTCGTAGGTTTCCTAGAGGCCTGTAGAGTACCGCAGGAGCCAGTAGTGTTCTGTAGGAGCCCGTAGGGTTCCTTCCATAGGGGCTGGCAGTGTTCCGTAGGGGCCTCTAGGATTGTGTAAGTGCCCGCAGGAGTCTGTAGGAGTCTGTGGGATTCTGTAAGGTTCCGGAGGGTTCTGCAGGGTTCCGTAGGGGCCCGTAGAGTTCCGTAGTGGCTGGTAAAGTTCCGTAGGGCCCTGTGGGGTTCTGTATGGACCTGTAGGGTTCCGTAGGGGCCTGCAGGGTTCTGTAAGTGCCCGCAGGTGTCTGTATGGACCTGTAGGGTTCCGTAGGCACCTGCAGTATTCTGTAGGAGCCCATAGGGTTTTAGTGAGGTTCCGTTGTGTTGCTAAGGGTCTTGTAGAGTGCTGTCGGGTCCTGGAGTATTCTGTAGGGTTCCAGAGGGGCTCGTAGGGTTCCGTCAAAATCTGTAGGCTTCCCTAGGGGCCCGTAGAGTCCCGTAGATTTCCGTAGGGACCTGTAGGGTTGTGTAAGTGCCCGCAGGGGTTGGTAGGAGCTTGTAGGGTGCCATATGTTTCCGGAGGGTTGTGTAGGGTTCCGTAGGGGCCTGTGGTGTTCCCTAGGGGCCTGTAGAGTCTCGTACAGTTCCGTAGGGGCCTGTAGTGTTCCCTAGGGGCCTGTAGAGTCTCGTACAGTTCCGTAGGGTCCTGTAGGTTTCCATAAGCGCCCGCAGAGGTCTGAAGGGGCCCGTCCTGTTCCGTAAGGATCCATAGGGTTCTGTAGAGCTTCGTAGGTTTCCTAGAGGCCTGTAGAGTACCGCAGAAGCCAGTAGTGTTCTGTAGGGGCCCGTAGGGTTCCTTCCATAGGGGCTGGCAGTGTTCCGTAGGGGCCTCTAGGATTGTGTAAGTGCCCGCAGGAGTCTGTGGGATTCTGTAAGGTTCCGGAGGGTTCTGCAGGGTTCCGTAGGGGCCCGTAGAGTTCCGTAGTGGCTGGTAAAGTTCCCTAGGGCCCTGTACCGTTCCGTAACTGCCTGCAAGGATCTTTAGGCTTCCGTAGGGGCTGGTAGGGTTCCATAAAGTTCCGTGGGTTCCTGCAGAGTTCTGCAAGTGCCCGCAAGGGCCTGTAGGGGCGCACAGTGTTTCTGTCAGGTTCCGTAGAGTTCCGTAGGGGCCATAGGTTTCCGTAGTGGCTGGTAGTATTCCGTAGGGGTCTGTAGGGTTCCGTAGGCACCTGCAGTGTTCCGTAGGAGCCCATAGGGTTTTAGTGAGGTTCTGTTGTGTCGCTAAGGGTCTTGTAGAGTGCTGTCGGGTCCTGGAGTATTCTGTAGGGTTCCAGAGGGGCTCGTAGGGTTCCGTTGAAATCTGTAGGCTTCCCTAGGGGCCCATAGAGTCCCGTAGATTTCCGTAGGGACCTGTAGGGTTGTGTAAGTGCCCGCAGGGGTTGGTAGGAGCTTGTAGGGTGCCATATGTTTCCGGAGGGTTGTGTCGGGTTCCGTAGGGGCCTGTGGTGTTCCCTAGGGGCCTGTAGAGTCTCGTACAGTTCCGTAGGGGCCTGTAGTGTTCCCTAGGGGCCTGTAGAGTCTCGTACAGTTCCGTAGGGTCCTGTAGGTTTCCATAAGCGCCCGCAGAGGTCTGAAGGGGCCCGTCCTGTTCCGTAAGGATCCATAGGGTTCCGTAGAGCTTCGTAGGTTCCCTAGAGGCCTGTAGAGTACTGCAGGAGCCAGTAGTGTTCTGTAGGGGCCCGTAGGGTTCCTTCCATAGGGGCTGGCAGTGTTCCGTAGGGGCCTCTAGGGTTGAGTAAGTGCCCGCAGGAGTCTGTGGGATTCTGTAAGGTTCCGGAGGGTTCTGCAGGGTTCCGTAGGGGCCCGTAGAGTTCCGTAGTGGCTGGTAAAGTTCCGTAGGGCCCTGTACCGTTCCGTAACTGTCTGCAAGGATCTTTAGGCTTCCGTAGGGGCTGGTAGGGTTCCATAAAGTTCCGTGGGTTCCTGCAGAGTTCTGCAAGTGCCCGCAAGGGCCTGTAGGGGCGCACAGTGTTTCTGTCAGGTTCCGTAGAGTTCCGTAGGGGCCATAGGTTTCCGTAGTGGCTGGTAGTATTCCGTAGGGGTCTGTAGGGTTCCGTAGGCACCTGCAGTGTTCTGTAGGAGCCCATAGGGTTTTAGTGAGGTTCTGTTGTGTCGCTAAGGGTCTTGTAGAGTGCTGTCGGGTCCTGGAGTATTCTGTAGGGTTCTAGAGGGGCTCGTAGGGTTCCGTCAAAATCTGTAGGCTTCCCTAGGGGCCCATAGAGTCCCGTAGATTTCCGTAGGGGCCTGTAGGGTTGTGTAAGTGCCCGCAGGGGTTGGTAGGAGCTTGTAGGGTTCCATAAGTTTCCAGAGGGTTGTTTAGGGTTCCGTAGTGGTCTGTGGTGTTCCCTAGGGGCCTGTAGAGTCTCGCACGGTTCCGTTGGGGCCTGTGGTGTTCCCTAGGGGCCTGTAGAGTCTCGTACAGTTCCGTAGGGTCCTGTAGGTTTCCATAAGCGCCCGCAGAGGTCTGAAGGGGCCCGTCCTGTTCCGTAAGGATCCACAGGGCTCCGTAGAGCTTCGTAGGTTTCCTAGAGGCCTGTAGAGTACCGCAGGAGCCAGTAGTTTTCTGTAGGGGCCCGTAGGGTTCCTTCCATAGGGGCTGGCAGTGTTCCGTAGGGGCCTCTAGGATTGTGTAAGTGCCCGCAGGAGTCTGTAGGAGTCTGTGGGATTCTGTAAGGTTCCGGAGGGTTCTGCAGGGTTCCGTAGGGGCCCGTAGAGTTCCGTAGTGGCTGGTAAAGTTCCGTAGGGCCCTGTGGGGTTCTGTATGGACCTGTAGGGTTCCGTAGGGGCCTGCAGGGTTTCGTAGGCACCTGCAGTGTTCTGTAGGAGCCCATAGGGTT
This sequence comes from Numenius arquata, assembly GCF_964106895.1. NCBI lineage: Eukaryota > Metazoa > Chordata > Aves > Charadriiformes > Scolopacidae > Numenius > Numenius arquata. Next base: position 68,697 of record NW_027414208.1, on the reverse strand, counting down.
TTAGTGAGGTTCCGTTGTGTCGCTAAGGGTCTTGTAGAGTGCTGTCGGGTCCTGGAGTATTCTGTAGGGTTCCAGAGGGGCTCGTAGGGTTCCATCAAAATCTGTAGGCTTCCCTAGGGGCCCATAGAGTCCTGTAGATTTCCGTAGGGGCCTGTAGGGTTGTGTAAGTGCCCGCAGGGGTTGGTAGGAGCTTGTAGGGTGCCATATGTTTCCGGAGGGTTGTGTAGGGTTCCGTAGGGGCCTGTGGTGTTCCCTAGGGGCCTGTAGAGTCTCGTACAGTTCCGTAGGGGCCTGTAGTGTTCCCTAGGGGCCTGTAGAGTCTCGTACAGTTCCGTAGGGTCCTGTAGGTTTCCATAAGCGCCCGCAGAGGTCTGAAGGGGCCCGTCCTGTTCCGTAAGGATCCACAGGGCTCCGTAGAGCTTCGTAGGTTTCCTAGAGGCCTGTAGAGTACCGCAGGAGCCAGTAGTGTTCTGTAGGGGCCCGTAGGGTTCCTTCCATAGGGGCTGGCAGTGTTCCGTAGGGGCCTCTAGGATTGTGTAAGTGCCCGCAGGAGTCTGTAGGAGTCTGTGGGATTCTGTAAGGTTCCGGAGGGTTCCGTAGGGGCCCGTAGAGTTCCGTAGTGGCTGGTAAAGTTCCGTAGGGCCCTGTGGGGTTCTGTATGTACCTGTCGGGTTCCGTAGGGGCCTGCAGGGTTCTGTAAGTGCCCGCAAGGGCCTGTAGGGGCGCACAGTGTTTCTGTCAGGTTCCGTAGAGTTCCGTAGGGGCCATAGGTTTCCGTAGTGGCTGGTAGTATTCCGTAGGGGTCTGTAGGGTTCCGTAGGCACCTGCAGTGTTCCGTAGGAGCCCATAGGGTTTTAGTGAGGTTCTGTTGTGTCGCTAAGGGTCTTGTAGAGTGCTGTCGGGTCCTGGAGTATTCTGTAGGGTTCCAGAGGGGCTCGTAGGGTTCCGTTGAAATCTGTAGGCTTCCCTAGGGGCCCATAGAGTCCCGTAGATTTCCGTAGGGGCCTGTAGGGTTGTGTAAGTGCCCGCAGGGGTTGGTAGGAGCTTGTAGGGTTCCATAAGTTTCCAGAGGGTTGTTTAGGGTTCCGTAGTGGTCTGTGGTGTTCCCTAGGGGCCTGTAGAGTCTCGCACGGTTCCGTTGGGGCCTGTGGTGTTCCCTAGGGGCCTGTAGAGTCTCGTACAGTTCCGTAGGGTCCTGTAGGTTTCCATAAGCGCCCGCAGAGGTCTGAAGGGGCCCGTCCTGTTCCGTAAGGATCCACAGGGCTCCGTAGAGCTTCGTAGGTTTCCTAGAGGCCTGTAGAGTACCGCAGGAGCCAGTAGTGTTCTGTAGGGGCCCGTAGGGTTCCTTCCATAGGGGCTGGCAGTGTTCCGTAGGGGCCTCTAGGATTGTGTAAGTGCCCGCAGGAGTCTGTAGGAGTCTGTGGGATTCTGTAAGGTTCCGGAGGGTTCTGCAGGGTTCCGTAGGGGCCCGTAGAGTTCCGTAGTGGCTGGTAAAGTTCCGTAGGGCCCTGTGGGGTTCTGTATGGACCTGTAGGGTTCCGTAGGGGCCTGCAGGGTTCTGTAAGTGCCCGCAGGTGTCTGTAGGGTTCCGTAGGGGCCTGCAGGGTTTCGTAGGCACCTGCAGTGTTCTGTAGGAGCCCATAGGGTTTTAGTGAGGTTCCGTTGTGTCGCTAAGGGTCTTGTAGAGTGCTGTCGGGTCCTGGAGTATTCTGTAGGGTTCCAGAGGGGCTCGTAGGGTTCCATCAAAATCTGTAGGCTTCCCTAGGGGCCCATAGAGTCCTGTAGATTTCCGTAGGGGCCTGTAGGGTCGTGTAAGTGCCCGCAGGGGTTGGTAGGAGCTTGTAGGGTGCCATATGTTTCCGGAGGGTTGTGTAGGGTTCCGTAGGGGCCTGTGGTGTTCCCTAGGGGCCTGTAGAGTCTCGTACAGTTCCGTAGGGTCCTGTAGGTTTCCATAAGTGCCCGCAGAGGTCTGAAGGGGCCCGTCCTGTTCCGTAAGGATCCATAGGGTTCCGTAGAGCTTCGTAGGTTCCCTAGAGGCCTGTAGAGTACTGCAGGAGCCAGTAGTGTTCTGTAGGGGCCCGTAGGGTTCCTTCCATAGGGGCTGGCAGTGTTCCGTAGGGGCCTCTAGGATTGTGTAAGTGCCCGCAGGAGTCTGTGGGATTCTGTAAGGTTCCGGAGGGTTCTGCAGGGTTCCGTAGGGGCCCGTAGAGTTCCGTAGTGGCTGGTAAAGTTCCGTAGGGCCCTGTACCCTTCCGTAACTGTCTGCAAGGATCTTTAGGCTTCCGTAGGGGCTGGTAGGGTTCCATAAAGTTCCGTGGGTTCCTGCAGAGTTCTGCAAGTGCCCGCAAGGGCCTGTAGGGGCGCACAGTGTTTCTGTCAGGTTCCGTAGAGTTCCGTAGGGGCCATAGGTTTCCGTAGTGGCTGGTAGTATTCCGTAGGGGTCTGTAGGGTTCCGTAGGCACCTGCAGTGTTCTGTAGGAGCACATAGGGTTTTAGTGAGGTTCTGTTGTGTCGCTAAGGGTCTTGTAGAGTGCTGTCGGGTCCTGGAGTATTCTGTAGGGTTCCAGAGGGGCTCGTAGGGTTCCGTCAAAATCTGTGGGCTTCCATAGGGGCCCATAGAGTCCTGTAGATTTCCGTAGGGGCCTGTAGGGTTGTGTAAGTGCCCGCAGGGGTTGGTAGGAGCTTGTAGGGTGCCATATGTTTCCGGAGGGTTGTGTAGGGTTCCGTAGGGGCCTGTGGTGTTCCCTAGGGGCCTGTAGAGTCTCGTACAGTTCCGTAGGGGCCTGTAGTGTTCCCTAGGGGCCTGTAGAGTCTCGTACAGTTCCGTAGGGTCCTGTAGGTTTCCATAAGCGCCCGCAGAGGTCTGAAGGGGCCCGTCCTGTTCCGTAAGGATCCATAGGGTTCTGTAGAGCTTCGTAGGTTCCCTAGAGGCCTGTAGAGTACTGCAGGAGCCAGTAGTGTTCTGTAGGGGCCCGTAGGGTTCCTTCCATAGGGGCTGGCAGTGTTCCGTAGGGGCCTCTAGGGTTGAGTAAGTGCCCGCAGGAGTCTGTGGGATTCTGTAAGGTTCCGGAGGGTTCTGCAGGGTTCCGTAGGGGCCCGTAGAGTTCCGTAGTGGCTGGTAAAGTTCCCTAGGGCCCTGTACCGTTCCGTAACTGCCTGCAAGGATCTTTAGGCTTCCGTAGGGGCTGGTAGGGTTCCATAAAGTTCCGTGGGTTCCTGCAGAGTTCTGCAAGTGCCCGCAAGGGCCTGTAGGGGCGCACAGTGTTTCTGTCAGGTTCCGTAGAGTTCCGTAGGGGCCATAGGTTTCCGTAGTGGCTGGTAGTATTCCGTAGGGGTCTGTAGGGTTCCGTAGGCACCTGCAGTGTTCCGTAAGAGCCCATAGGGTTTTAGTGAGGTTCTGTTGTGTCGCTAAGGGTCTTGTAGAGTGCTGTCGGGTCCTGGAGTATTCTGTAGGGTTCCAGAGGGGCTCGTAGGGTTCCGTTGAAATCTGTAGGCTTCCCTAGGGGCCCATAGAGTCCCGTAGATTTCCGTAGGGACCTGTAGGGTTGTGTAAGTGCCCGCAGGGGTTGGTAGGAGCTTGTAGGGTTCCATAAGTTTCCAGAGGGTTGTGTAGGGTTCCGTAGTGGTCTGTGGTGTTCCCTAGGGGCCTGTAGAGTCTCGTACGGTTCCGTAGGGGCCTGTGGTGTTCCCTAGGGGCCTCTAGAGTCTCGTACAGTTCCGTAGGGTCCTGTAGGTTTCCATAAGCGCCTGCAGAGGTCTGAAGGGGCCCGTACTGTTCCGTAAGGATCCACAGGGCTCCGTAGAGCTTCGTAGGTTTCCTAGAGGCCTGTAGAGTACCGCAGGAGCCAGTAGTGTTCTGTAGGGGCCCGTAGGGTTCCTTCCATAGGGGCTGGCAGTGTTCCGTAGGGGCCTCTAGGATTGTGTAAGTGCCCGCAGGAGTCTGTGGGATTCTGTAAGGTTCCGGAGGGTTCTGCAGGGTTCCGTAGGGGCCCGTAGAGTTCCGTAGTGGCTGGTAAAGTTCCGTAGGGCCCTGTGGGGTTCTGTATGGACCTGTAGGGTTCCGTAGGGGCCTGCAGGGTTCTGTAAGTGCCCGCAGGTGTCTGTAGGGTTCCGTAGGGGCCTGCAGGGTTTCGTAGGCACCTGCAGTGTTCTGTAGGAGCCCATAGGGTTTTAGTGAGGTTCCGTTGTGTTGCTAAGGGTCTTGTAGAGTGCTGTCGGGTCCTGGAGTATTCTGTAGGGTTCCAGAGGGGCTCGTAGGGTTCCGTCAAAATCTGTAGGCTTCCCTAGGGGCCCGTAGAGTCCTGTAGATTTCCGTAGGGGCCTGTAGGGTTGTGTAAGTGCCCGCAGGGGTTGGTAGGAGCTTGTAGGGTGCCATATGTTTCCGGAGGGTTGTGTAGGGTTCCGTAGGGGCCTGTGGTGTTCCCTAGGGGCCTGTAGAGTCTCGTACAGTTCCGTAGGGGCCTGTAGTGTTCCCTAGGGGCCTGTAGAGTCTCGTACAGTTCCGTAGGGTCCTGTAGGTTTCCATAAGCGCCCGCAGAGGTCTGAAGGGGCCTGTCCTGTTCCGTAAGGATCCATAGGGTTCTGTAGAGCTTCGTAGGTTCCCTAGAGGCCTGTAGAGTACTGCAGGAGCCAGTAGTGTTCTGTAGGGGCCCGTAGGGTTCCTTCCATAGGGGCTGGCAGTGTTCCGTAGGGGCCTCTAGGATTGTGTAAGTGCCCGCAGGAGTCTGTAGGAGTCTGTGGGATTCTGTAAGGTTCCGGAGGGTTCCGTAGGGGCCCGTAGAGTTCCGTAGTGGCTGGTAAAGTTCCCTAGGGCCCTGTGGGGTTCTGTATGGACCTGTAGGGTTCCGTAGGGGCCTGCAGGGTTCTGTAAGTGCCCGCAGGTGTCTGTAGGGTTCCGTAGGGGCCTGCAGGGTTTCGTAGGCACCTGCAGTGTTCTGTAGGAGCCCATAGGGTTTTAGTGAGGTTCCGTTGTGTTGCTAAGGGTCTTGTAGAGTGCTGTCGGGTCCTGGAGTATTCTGTAGGGTTCCAGAGGGGCTCGTAGGGTTCCGTCAAAATCTGTAGGCTTCCCTAGGGGCCCATAGAGTCCTGTAGATTTCCGTAGGGGCCTGTAGGGTTGTGTAAGTGCCCGCAGGGGTTGGTAGGAGCTTGTAGGGTGCCATATGTTTCCGGAGGGTTGTGTAGGGTTCCGTAGGGGCCTGTGGTGTTCCCTAGGGGCCTGTAGAGTCTCGTACAGTTCCGTAGGGGCCTGTAGTGTTCCCTAGGGGCCTGTAGAGTCTCGTACAGTTCCGTAGGGTCCTGTAGGTTTCCATAAGCGCCCGCAGAGGTCTGAAGGGGCCCGTCCTGTTCCGTAAGGATCCATAGGGTTCTGTAGAGCTTCGTAGGTTCCCTAGAGGCCTGTAGAGTACTGCAGGAGCCAGTAGTGTTCTGTAGGGGCCCGTAGGGTTCCTTCCATAGGGGCTGGCAGTGTTCCGTAGGGGCCTCTAGGGTTGAGTAAGTGCCCGCAGGAGTCTGTGGGATTCTGTAAGGTTCCGGAGGGTTCTGCAGGGTTCCGTAGGGGCCCGTAGAGTTCCGTAGTGGCTGGTAAAGTTCCGTAGGGCCCTGTACCGTTCCGTAACTGTCTGCAAGGATCTTTAGGCTTCCGTAGGGGCTGGTAGGGTTCCATAAAGTTCCGTGGGTTCCTGCAGAGTTCTGCAAGTGCCCGCAAGGGCCTGTAGGGGCGCACAGTGTTTCTGTCAGGTTCCGTAGAGTTCCGTAGGGGCCATAGGTTTCCGTAGTGGCTGGTAGTATTCCGTAGGGGTCTGTAGGGTTCCGTAGGCACCTGCAGTGCTCTGTAGGAGCCCATAGGGTTTTAGTGAGGTTCTGTTGTGTCGCTAAGGGTCTTGTAGAGTGCTGTCGGGTCCTGGAGTATTCTGTAGGGTTCCAGAGGGGCTCGTAGGGTTCCGTCAAAATCTGTAGGCTTCCCTAGGGGCCCATAGAGTCCCGTAGATTTCCGTAGGGACCTGTAGGGTTGTGTAAGTGCCCGCAGGGGTTGGTAGGAGCTTGTAGGGTTCCATAAGTTTCCAGAGGGTTGTGTAGGGTTCCGTAGTGGTCTGTGGTGTTCCCTAGGGGCCTGTAGAGTCTCGCACGGTTCCGTTGGGGCCTGTGGTGTTCCCTAGGGGCCTGTAGAGTCTCGTACAGTTCCGTAGGGTCCTGTAGGTTTCCATAAGCGCCCGCAGAGGTCTGAAGGGGCCCGTCCTGTTCCGTAAGGATCCACAGGGCTCCGTAGAGCTTCGTAGGTTTCCTAGAGGCCTGTAGAGTACCGCAGGAGCCAGTAGTGTTCTGTAGGGGCCCGTAGGGTTCCTTCCATAGGGGCTGGCAGTGTTCCGTAGGGGCCTCTAGGATTGTGTAAGTGCCCGCAGGAGTCTGTAGGAGTCTGTGGGATTCTGTAAGGTTCCGGAGGGTTCTGCAGGGTTCCGTAGGGGCCCTTAGAGTTCCGTAGTGGCTGGTAAAGTTCCGTAGGGCCCTGTGGGGTTCTGTATGGACCTGTAGGGTTCCGTAGGGGCCTGCAGGGTTCTGTAAGTGCCCGCAGGTGTCTGTAGGGTTCCGTAGGGGCCTGCAGGGTTTCGTAGGCACCTGCAGTGTTCTGTAGGAGCCCATAGGGTTTTAGTGAGGTTCCGTTGTGTTGCTAAGGGTCTTGTAGAGTGCTGTCGGGTCCTGGAGTATTCTGTAGGGTTCCAGAGGGGCTCGTAGGGTTCCGTCAAAATCTGTAGGCTTCCCTAGGGGCCCATAGAGTCCTGTAGATTTCCGTAGGGGCCTGTAGGGTTGTGTAAGTGCCCGCAGGGGTTTTAGGGTGCCATATGTTTCCGGAGGGTTGTGTAGGGTTCCGTAGGGGCCTGTGGTGTTCCCTAGGGGCCTGTAGAGTCTCGTACAGTTCCGTAGGGGCCTGTAGTGTTCCCTAGGGGCCTGTAGAGTCTCGTACAGTTCCGTAGGGTCCTGTAGGTTTCCATAAGCGCCCGCAGAGGTCTGAAGGGGCCCGTACTGTTCCGTAAGGATCCATAGGGTTCCGTAGAGCTTCGTAGGTTCCCTAGAGGCCTGTAGAGTACTGCAGGAGCCAGTAGTGTTCTGTAGGGGCCCGTAGGGTTCCTTCCATAGGGGCTGGCAGTGTTCCGTAGGGGCCTCTAGGATTGTGTAAGTGCCCGCAGGAGTCTGTAGGAGTCTGTGGGATTCTGTAAGGTTCCGGAGGGTTCTGCAGGGTTCCGTAGGGGCCCGTAGAGTTCCGTAGTGGCTGGTAAAGTTCCGTAGGGCCCTGTGGGGTTCTGTATGGACCTGTAGGGTTCCGTAGGGGCCTGCAGGGTTCTGTAAGTGCCCGCAGGTGTCTGTATGGACCTGTAGGGTTCCGTAGGCACCTGCAGTATTCTGTAGGAGCCCATAGGGTTTTAGTGAGGTTCCGTTGTGTTGCTAAGGGTCTTGTAGAGTGCTGTCGGGTCCTGGAGTATTCTGTAGGGTTCCAGAGGGGCTCGTAGGGTTCCGTCAAAATCTGTAGGCTTCCCTAGGGGCCCGTAGAGTCCCGTAGATTTCCGTAGGGACCTGTAGGGTTGTGTAAGTGCCCGCAGGGGTTGGTAGGAGCTTGTAGGGTGCCATATGTTTCCGGAGGGTTGTGTAGGGTTCCGTAGGGGCCTGTGGTGTTCCCTAGGGGCCTGTAGAGTCTCGTACAGTTCCGTAGGGGCCTGTAGTGTTCCCTAGGGGCCTGTAGAGTCTCGTACAGTTCCGTAGGGTCCTGTAGGTTTCCATAAGCGCCCGCAGAGGTCTGAAGGGGCCCGTCCTGTTCCGTAAGGATCCATAGGGTTCTGTAGAGCTTCGTAGGTTTCCTAGAGGCCTGTAGAGTACCGCAGAAGCCAGTAGTGTTCTGTAGGGGCCCGTAGGGTTCCTTCCATAGGGGCTGGCAGTGTTCCGTAGGGGCCTCTAGGATTGTGTAAGTGCCTGCAGGAGTCTGTGGGATTCTGTAAGGTTCCGGAGGGTTCTGCAGGGTTCCGTAGGGGCCCGTAGAGTTCCGTAGTGGCTGGTAAAGTTCCCTAGGGCCCTGTACCGTTCCGTAACTGCCTGCAAGGATCTTTAGGCTTCCGTAGGGGCTGGTAGGGTTCCATAAAGTTCCGTGGGTTCCTGCAGAGTTCTGCAAGTGCCCGCAAGGGCCTGTAGGGGCGCACAGTGTTTCTGTCAGGTTCCGTAGAGTTCCGTAGGGGCCATAGGTTTCCGTAGTGGCTGGTAGTATTCCGTAGGGGTCTGTAGGGTTCCGTAGGCACCTGCAGTGTTCCGTAGGAGCCCATAGGGTTTTAGTGAGGTTCTGTTGTGTCGCTAAGGGTCTTGTAGAGTGCTGTCGGGTCCTGGAGTATTCTGTAGGGTTCCAGAGGGGCTCGTAGGGTTCCGTTGAAATCTGTAGGCTTCCCTAGGGGCCCATAGAGTCCCGTAGATTTCCGTAGGGACCTGTAGGGTTGTGTAAGTGCCCGCAGGGGTTGGTAGGAGCTTGTAGGGTGCCATATGTTTCCGGAGGGTTGTGTCGGGTTCCGTAGGGGCCTGTGGTGTTCCCTAGGGGCCTGTAGAGTCTCGTACAGTTCCGTAGGGGCCTGTAGTGTTCCCTAGGGGCCTGTAGAGTCTCGTACAGTTCCGTAGGGTCCTGTAGGTTTCCATAAGCGCCCGCAGAGGTCTGAAGGGGCCCGTCCTGTTCTGTAAGGATCCATAGGGTTCCGTAGAGCTTCGTAGGTTCCCTAGAGGCCTGTAGAGTACTGCAGGAGCCAGTAGTGTTCTGTAGGGGCCCGTAGGGTTCCTTCCATAGGGGCTGGCAGTGTTCCGTAGGGGCCTCTAGGATTGTGTAAGTGCCCGCAGGAGTCTGTAGGAGTCTGTGGGATTCTGTAAGGTTCCGGAGGGTTCTGCAGGGTTCCGTAGGGGCCCGTAGAGTTCCGTAGTGGCTGGTAAAGTTCCGTAGGGCCCTGTGGGGTTCTGTATGGACCTGTAGGGTTCCGTAGGGGCCTGCAGGGTTCTGTAAGTGCCCGCAGGTGTCTGTAGGGTTCCGTAGGGGCCTGCAGGGTTTCGTAGGCACCTGCAGTGTTCTGTAGGAGCCCATAGGGTTTTAGTGAGGTTCCGTTGTGTCGCTAAGGGTCTTGTAGAGTGCTGTCGGGTCCTGGAGTATTCTGTAGGGTTCCAGAGGGGCTCGTAGGGTTCCGTCAAAATCTGTAGGCTTCCCTAGGGGCCCATAGAGTCCTGTAGATTTCCGTAGGGGCCTGTAGGGTCGTGTAAGTGCCCGCAGGGGTTGGTAGGAGCTTGTAGGGTGCCATATGTTTCCGGAGGGTTGTGTAGGGTTCCGTAGGGGCCTGTGGTGTTCCCTAGGGGCCTGTAGAGTCTCGTACAGTTCCGTAGGGTCCTGTAGGTTTCCATAAGTGCCCGCAGAGGTCTGAAGGGGCCCGTCCTGTTCCGTAAGGATCCATAGGGTTCCGTAGAGCTTCGTAGGTTCCCTAGAGGCCTGTAGAGTACTGCAGGAGCCAGTAGTGTTCTGTAGGGGCCCGTAGGGTTCCTTCCATAGGGGCTGGCAGTGTTCCGTAGGGGCCTCTAGGATTGTGTAAGTGCCCGCAGGAGTCTGTGGGATTCTGTAAGGTTCCGGAGGGTTCTGCAGGGTTCCGTAGGGGCCCGTAGAGTTCCGTAGTGGCTGGTAAAGTTCCCTAGGGCCCTGTACCGTTCCGTAACTGCCTGCAAGGATCTTTAGGCTTCCGTAGGGGCTGGTAGGGTTCCATAAAGTTCCGTGGGTTCCTGCAGAGTTCTGCAAGTGCCCGCAAGGGCCTGTAGGGGCGCACAGTGTTTCTGTCAGGTTCCGTAGAGTTCCGTAGGGGCCATAGGTTTCCGTAGTGGCTGGTAGTATTCCGTAGGGGTCTGTAGGGTTCCGTAGGCACCTGCAGTGTTCCGTAGGAGCCCATAGGGTTTTAGTGAGGTTCTGTTGTGTCGCTAAGGGTCTTGTAGAGTGCTGTCGGGTCCTGGAGTATTCTGTAGGGTTCCAGAGGGGCTCGTAGGGTTCCGTTGAAATCTGTAGGCTTCCCTAGGGGCCCATAGAGTCCCGTAGATTTCCGTAGGGGCCTGTAGGGTTGTGTAAGTGCCCGCAGGGGTTGGTAGGAGCTTGTAGGGTTCCATAAGTTTCCAGAGGGTTGTTTAGGGTTCCGTAGTGGTCTGTGGTGTTCCCTAGGGGCCTGTAGAGTCTCGCACGGTTCCGTTGGGGCCTGTGGTGTTCCCTAGGGGCCTGTAGAGTCTCGTACAGTTCCGTAGGGTCCTGTAGGTTTCCATAAGCGCCCGCAGAGGTCTGAAGGGGCCCGTCCTGTTCCGTAAGGATCCACAGGGCTCCGTAGAGCTTCGTAGGTTTCCTAGAGGCCTGTAGAGTACCGCAGGAGCCAGTAGTTTTCTGTAGGGGCCCGTAGGGTTCCTTCCATAGGGGCTGGCAGTGTTCCGTAGGGGCCTCTAGGATTGTGTAAGTGCCCGCAGGAGTCTGTAGGAGTCTGTGGGATTCTGTAAGGTTCCGGAGGGTTCTGCAGGGTTCCGTAGGGGCCCGTAGAGTTCCGTAGTGGCTGGTAAAGTTCCGTAGGGCCCTGTGGGGTTCTGTATGGACCTGTAGGGTTCCGTAGGGGCCTGCAGGGTTTCGTAGGCACCTGCAGTGTTCTGTAGGAGCCCATAGGGTTTTAGTGAGGTTCCGTTGTGTCGCTAAGGGTCTTGTAGAGTGCTGTCGGGTCCTGGAGTATTCTGTAGGGTTCCAGAGGGGCTCGTAGGGTTCCATCAAAATCTGTAGGCTTCCCTAGGGGCCCATAGAGTCCTGTAGATTTCCGTAGGGGCCTGTAGGGTTGTGTAAGTGCCCGCAGGGGTTGGTAGGAGCTTGTAGGGTGCCATATGTTTCCGGAGGGTTGTGTAGGGTTCCGTAGGGGCCTGTGGTGTTCCCTAGGGGCCTGTAGAGTCTCGTACAGTTCCGTAGGGGCCTGTAGTGTTCCCTAGGGGCCTGTAGAGTCTCGTACAGTTCCGTAGGGTCCTGTAGGTTTCCATAAGCGCCCGCAGAGGTCTGAAGGGGCCCGTCCTGTTCCGTAAGGATCCACAGGGCTCCGTAGAGCTTCGTAGGTTTCCTAGAGGCCTGTAGAGTACCGCAGGAGCCAGTAGTGTTCTGTAGGGGCCCGTAGGGTTCCTTCCATAGGGGCTGGCAGTGTTCCGTAGGGGCCTCTAGGATTGTGTAAGTGCCCGCAGGAGTCTGTAGGAGTCTGTGGGATTCTGTAAGGTTCCGGAGGGTTCTGCAGGGTTCCGTAGGGGCCCGTAGAGTTCCGTAGTGGCTGGTAAAGTTCCGTAGGGCCCTGTGGGGTTCTGTATGGACCTGTAGGGTTCCGTAGGGGCCTGCAGGGTTCTGTAAGTGCCCGCAGGTGTCTGTAGGGTTCCGTAGGGGCCTGCAGGGTTTCGTAGGCACCTGCAGTGTTCTGTAGGAGCCCATAGGGTTTTAGTGAGGTTCCGTTGTGTCGCTAAGGGTCTTGTAGAGTGCTGTCGGGTCCTGGAGTATTCTGTAGGGTTCCAGAGGGGCTCGTAGGGTTCCATCAAAATCTGTAGGCTTCCCTAGGGGCCCATAGAGTCCTGTAGATTTCCGTAGGGGCCTGTAGGGTCGTGTAAGTGCCCGCAGGGGTTGGTAGGAGCTTGTAGGGTGCCATATGTTTCCGGAGGGTTGTGTAGGGTTCCGTAGGGGCCTGTGGTGTTCCCTAGGGGCCTGTAGAGTCTCGTACAGTTCCGTAGGGTCCTGTAGGTTTCCATAAGTGCCCGCAGAGGTCTGAAGGGGCCCGTCCTGTTCCGTAAGGATCCATAGGGTTCCGTAGAGCTTCGTAGGTTCCCTAGAGGCCTGTAGAGTACTGCAGGAGCCAGTAGTGTTCTGTAGGGGCCCGTAGGGTTCCTTCCATAGGGGCTGGCAGTGTTCCGTAGGGGCCTCTAGGATTGTGTAAGTGCCCGCAGGAGTCTGTAGGAGTCTGTGGGATTCTGTAAGGTTCCGGAGGGTTCTGCAGGGTTCCGTAGGGGCCCGTAGAGTTCCGTAGTGGCTGGTAAAGTTCCGTAGGGCCCTGTGGGGTTCTGTATGGACCTGTAGGGTTCCGTAGGGGCCTGCAGGGTTCTGTAAGTGCCCGCAGGTGTCTGTAGGGTTCCGTAGGGGCCTGCAGGGTTTCGTAGGCACCTGCAGTGTTCTGTAGGAGCCCATAGGGTTTTAGTGAGGTTCCGTTGTGTCGCTAAGGGTCTTGTAGAGTGCTGTCGGGTCCTGGAGTATTCTGTAGGGTTCCAGAGGGGCTCGTAGGGTTCCGTCAAAATCTGTAGGCTTCCCTAGGGGCCCATAGAGTCCTGTAGATTTCCGTAGGGGCCTGTAGGGTCGTGTAAGTGCCCGCAGGGGTTGGTAGGAGCTTGTAGGGTGCCATATGTTTCCGGAGGGTTGTGTAGGGTTCCGTAGGGGCCTGTGGTGTTCCCTAGGGGCCTGTAGAGTCTCGTACAGTTCCGTAGGGTCCTGTAGGTTTCCATAAGTGCCCGCAGAGGTCTGAAGGGGCCCGTCCTGTTCCGTAAGGATCCATAGGGTTCCGTAGAGCTTCGTAGGTTCCCTAGAGGCCTGTAGAGTACTGCAGGAGCCAGTAGTGTTCTGTAGGGGCCCGTAGGGTTCCTTCCATAGGGGCTGGCAGTGTTCCGTAGGGGCCTCTAGGATTGTGTAAGTGCCCGCAGGAGTCTGTGGGATTCTGTAAGGTTCCGGAGGGTTCTGCAGGGTTCCGTAGGGGCCCGTAGAGTTCCGTAGTGGCTGGTAAAGTTCCCTAGGGCCCTGTACCGTTCCGTAACTGCCTGCAAGGATCTTTAGGCTTCCGTAGGGGCTGGTAGGGTTCCATAAAGTTCCGTGGGTTCCTGCAGAGTTCTGCAAGTGCCCGCAAGGGCCTGTAGGGGCGCACAGTGTTTCTGTCAGGTTCCGTAGAGTTCCGTAGGGGCCATAGGTTTCCGTAGTGGCTGGTAGTATTCCGTAGGGGTCTGTAGGGTTCCGTAGGCACCTGCAGTGTTCCGTAGGAGCCCATAGGGTTTTAGTGAGGTTCTGTTGTGTCGCTAAGGGTCTTGTAGAGTGCTGTCGGGTCCTGGAGTATTCTGTAGGGTTCCAGAGGGGCTCGTAGGGTTCCGTTGAAATCTGTAGGCTTCCCTAGGGGCCCATAGAGTCCCGTAGATTTCCGTAGGGGCCTGTAGGGTTGTGTAAGTGCCCGCAGGGGTTGGTAGGAGCTTGTAGGGTTCCATAAGTTTCCAGAGGGTTGTTTAGGGTTCCGTAGTGGTCTGTGGTGTTCCCTAGGGGCCTGTAGAGTCTCGCACGGTTCCGTTGGGGCCTGTGGTGTTCCCTAGGGGCCTGTAGAGTCTCGTACAGTTCCGTAGGGTCCTGTAGGTTTCCATAAGCGCCCGCAGAGGTCTGAAGGGGCCCGTCCTGTTCCGTAAGGATCCACAGGGCTCCGTAGAGCTTCGTAGGTTTCCTAGAGGCCTGTAGAGTACCGCAGGAGCCAGTAGTTTTCTGTAGGGGCCCGTAGGGTTCCTTCCATAGGGGCTGGCAGTGTTCCGTAGGGGCCTCTAGGATTGTGTAAGTGCCCGCAGGAGTCTGTAGGAGTCTGTGGGATTCTGTAAGGTTCCGGAGGGTTCTGCAGGGTTCCGTAGGGGCCCGTAGAGTTCCGTAGTGGCTGGTAAAGTTCCGTAGGGCCCTGTGGGGTTCTGTATGGACCTGTAGGGTTCCGTAGGGGCCTGCAGGGTTTCGTAGGCACCTGCAGTGTTCTGTAGGAGCCCATAGGGTTTTAGTGAGGTTCCGTTGTGTCGCTAAGGGTCTTGTAGAGTGCTGTCGGGTCCTGGAGTATTCTGTAGGGTTCCAGAGGGGCTCGTAGGGTTCCATCAAAATCTGTAGGCTTCCCTAGGGGCCCATAGAGTCCTGTAGATTTCCGTAGGGGCCTGTAGGGTTGTGTAAGTGCCCGCAGGGGTTGGTAGGAGCTTGTAGGGTGCCATATGTTTCCGGAGGGTTGTGTAGGGTTCCGTAGGGGCCTGTGGTGTTCCCTAGGGGCCTGTAGAGTCTCGTACAGTTCCGTAGGGGCCTGTAGTGTTCCCTAGGGGCCTGTAGAGTCTCGTACAGTTCCGTAGGGTCCTGTAGGTTTCCATAAGCGCCCGCAGAGGTCTGAAGGGGCCCGTCCTGTTCCGTAAGGATCCACAGGGCTCCGTAGAGCTTCGTAGGTTTCCTAGAGGCCTGTAGAGTACCGCAGGAGCCAGTAGTGTTCTGTAGGGGCCCGTAGGGTTCCTTCCATAGGGGCTGGCAGTGTTCCGTAGGGGCCTCTAGGATTGTGTAAGTGCCCGCAGGAGTCTGTAGGAGTCTGTGGGATTCTGTAAGGTTCCGGAGGGTTCTGCAGGGTTCCGTAGGGGCCCGTAGAGTTCCGTAGTGGCTGGTAAAGTTCCGTAGGGCCCTGTGGGGTTCTGTATGGACCTGTAGGGTTCCGTAGGGGCCTGCAGGGTTCTGTAAGTGCCCGCAGGTGTCTGTAGGGTTCCGTAGGGGCCTGCAGGGTTTCGTAGGCACCTGCAGTGTTCTGTAGGAGCCCATAGGGTTTTAGTGAGGTTCCGTTGTGTCGCTAAGGGTCTTGTAGAGTGCTGTCGGGTCCTGGAGTATTCTGTAGGGTTCCAGAGGGGCTCGTAGGGTTCCATCAAAATCTGTAGGCTTCCCTAGGGGCCCATAGAGTCCTGTAGATTTCCGTAGGGGCCTGTAGGGTCGTGTAAGTGCCCGCAGGGGTTGGTAGGAGCTTGTAGGGTGCCATATGTTTCCGGAGGGTTGTGTAGGGTTCCGTAGGGGCCTGTGGTGTTCCCTAGGGGCCTGTAGAGTCTCGTACAGTTCCGTAGGGTCCTGTAGGTTTCCATAAGTGCCCGCAGAGGTCTGAAGGGGCCCGTCCTGTTCCGTAAGGATCCATAGGGTTCCGTAGAGCTTCGTAGGTTCCCTAGAGGCCTGTAGAGTACTGCAGGAGCCAGTAGTGTTCTGTAGGGGCCCGTAGGGTTCCTTCCATAGGGGCTGGCAGTGTTCCGTAGGGGCCTCTAGGATTGTGTAAGTGCCCGCAGGAGTCTGTGGGATTCTGTAAGGTTCCGGAGGGTTCTGCAGGGTTCCGTAGGGGCCCGTAGAGTTCCGTAGTGGCTGGTAAAGTTCCGTAGGGCCCTGTACCCTTCCGTAACTGTCTGCAAGGATCTTTAGGCTTCCGTAGGGGCTGGTAGGGTTCCATAAAGTTCCGTGGGTTCCTGCAGAGTTCTGCAAGTGCCCGCAAGGGCCTGTAGGGGCGCACAGTGTTTCTGTCAGGTTCCGTAGAGTTCCGTAGGGGCCATAGGTTTCCGTAGTGGCTGGTAGTATTCCGTAGGGGTCTGTAGGGTTCCGTAGGCACCTGCAGTGTTCTGTAGGAGCCCATAGGGTTTTAGTGAGGTTCTGTTGTGTCGCTAAGGGTCTTGTAGAGTGCTGTCGGGTCCTGGAGTATTCTGTAGGGTTCCAGAGGGGCTCGTAGGGTTCCGTCAAAATCTGTAGGCTTCCCTAGGGGCCCATAGAGTCCCGTAGATTTCCGTAGGGGCCTGTAGGGTTGTGTAAGTGCCCGCAGGGGTTGGTAGGAGCTTGTAGGGTGCCATATGTTTCCGGAGGGTTGTGTAGGGTTCTGTAGGGGCCTGTGGTGTTCCCTAGGGGCCTGTAGAGTCTCGTACAGTTCCGTAGGGGCCTGTAGTGTTCCCTAGGGGCCTGTAGAGTCTCGTACAGTTCCGTAGGGTCCTGTAGGTTTCCATAAGCGCCCGCAGAGGTCTGAAGGGGCCCGTCCTGTTCCGTAAGGATCCATAGGGTTCTGTAGAGCTTCGTAGGTTCCCTAGAGGCCTGTAGAGTACTGCAGGAGCCAGTAGTGTTCTGTAGGGGCCCGTAGGGTTCCTTCCATAGGGGCTGGCAGTGTTCCGTAGGGGCCTCTAGGGTTGAGTAAGTGCCCGCAGGAGTCTGTGGGATTCTGTAAGGTTCCGGAGGGTTCTGCAGGGTTCCGTAGGGGCCCGTAGAGTTCCGTAGTGGCTGGTAAAGTTCCCTAGGGCCCTGTACCGTTCCGTAACTGCCTGCAAGGATCTTTAGGCTTCCGTAGGGGCTGGTAGGGTTCCATAAAGTTCCGTGGGTTCCTGCAGAGTTCTGCAAGTGCCCGCAAGGGCCTGTAGGGGCGCACAGTGTTTCTGTCAGGTTCCGTAGAGTTCCGTAGGGGCCATAGGTTTCCGTAGTGGCTGGTAGTATTCCGTAGGGGTCTGTAGGGTTCCGTAGGCACCTGCAGTGTTCCGTAAGAGCCCATAGGGTTTTAGTGAGGTTCTGTTGTGTCGCTAAGGGTCTTGTAGAGTGCTGTCGGGTCCTGGAGTATTCTGTAGGGTTCCAGAGGGGCTCGTAGGGTTCCGTTGAAATCTGTAGGCTTCCCTAGGGGCCCATAGAGTCCCGTAGATTTCCGTAGGGACCTGTAGGGTTGTGTAAGTGCCCGCAGGGGTTGGTAGGAGCTTGTAGGGTTCCATAAGTTTCCAGAGGGTTGTGTAGGGTTCCGTAGTGGTCTGTGGTGTTCCCTAGGGGCCTGTAGAGTCTCGTACGGTTCCGTAGGGGCCTGTGGTGTTCCCTAGGGGCCTCTAGAGTCTCGTACAGTTCCGTAGGGTCCTGTAGGTTTCCATAAGCGCCTGCAGAGGTCTGAAGGGGCCCGTACTGTTCCGTAAGGATCCACAGGGCTCCGTAGAGCTTCGTAGGTTTCCTAGAGGCCTGTAGAGTACCGCAGGAGCCAGTAGTGTTCTGTAGGGGCCCGTAGGGTTCCTTCCATAGGGGCTGGCAGTGTTCCGTAGGGGCCTCTAGGATTGTGTAAGTGCCCGCAGGAGTCTGTGGGATTCTGTAAGGTTCCGGAGGGTTCTGCAGGGTTCCGTAGGGGCCCGTAGAGTTCCGTAGTGGCTGGTAAAGTTCCGTAGGGCCCTGTGGGGTTCTGTATGGACCTGTAGGGTTCCGTAGGGGCCTGCAGGGTTCTGTAAGTGCCCGCAGGTGTCTGTAGGGTTCCGTAGGGGCCTGCAGGGTTTCGTAGGCACCTGCAGTGTTCTGTAGGAGCCCATAGGGTTTTAGTGAGGTTCCGTTGTGTTGCTAAGGGTCTTGTAGAGTGCTGTCGGGTCCTGGAGTATTCTGTAGGGTTCCAGAGGGGCTCGTAGGGTTCCGTCAAAATCTGTAGGCTTCCCTAGGGGCCCATAGAGTCCTGTAGATTTCCGTAGGGGCCTGTAGGGTTGTGTAAGTGCCCGCAGGGGTTGGTAGGAGCTTGTAGGGTGCCATATGTTTCCGGAGGGTTGTTTAGGGTTCCGTAGGGGCCTGTGGTGTTCCCTAGGGGCCTGTAGAGTCTCGTACAGTTCCGTAGGGGCCTGTAGTGTTCCCTAGGGGCCTGTAGAGTCTCGTACAGTTCCGTAGGGTCCTGTAGGTTTCCATAAGCGCCCGCAGAGGTCTGAAGGGGCCTGTCCTGTTCCGTAAGGATCCATAGGGTTCTGTAGAGCTTCGTAGGTTCCCTAGAGGCCTGTAGAGTACTGCAGGAGCCAGTAGTGTTCTGTAGGGGCCCGTAGGGTTCCTTCCATAGGGGCTGGCAGTGTTCCGTAGGGGCCTCTAGGATTGTGTAAGTGCCCGCAGGAGTCTGTAGGAGTCTGTGGGATTCTGTAAGGTTCCGGAGGGTTCCGTAGGGGCCCGTAGAGTTCCGTAGTGGCTGGTAAAGTTCCCTAGGGCCCTGTGGGGTTCTGTATGGACCTGTAGGGTTCCGCAGGGGCCTGCAGGGTTCTGTAAGTGCCCGCAGGTGTCTGTAGGGTTCCGTAGGGGCCTGCAGGGTTTCGTAGGCACCTGCAGTGTTCTGTAGGAGCCCATAGGGTTTTAGTGAGGTTCCGTTGTGTTGCTAAGGGTCTTGTAGAGTGCTGTCGGGTCCTGGAGTATTCTGTAGGGTTCCAGAGGGGCTCGTAGGGTTCCGTCAAAATCTGTAGGCTTCCCTAGGGGCCCATAGAGTCCTGTAGATTTCCGTAGGGGCCTGTAGGGTTGTGTAAGTGCCCGCAGGGGTTGGTAGGAGCTTGTAGGGTGCCATATGTTTCCGGAGGGTTGTGTAGGGTTCCGTAGGGGCCTGTGGTGTTCCCTAGGGGCCTGTAGAGTCTCGTACAGTTCCGTAGGGGCCTGTAGTGTTCCCTAGGGGCCTGTAGAGTCTCGTACAGTTCCGTAGGGTCCTGTAGGTTTCCATAAGCGCCCGCAGAGGTCTGAAGGGGCCCGTCCTGTTCCGTAAGGATCCATAGGGTTCTGTAGAGCTTCGTAGGTTCCCTAGAGGCCTGTAGAGTACTGCAGGAGCCAGTAGTGTTCTGTAGGGGCCCGTAGGGTTCCTTCCATAGGGGCTGGCAGTGTTCCGTAGGGGCCTCTAGGGTTGAGTAAGTGCCCGCAGGAGTCTGTGGGATTCTGTAAGGTTCCGGAGGGTTCTGCAGGGTTCCGTAGGGGCCCGTAGAGTTCCGTAGTGGCTGGTAAAGTTCCGTAGGGCCCTGTACCGTTCCGTAACTGTCTGCAAGGATCTTTAGGCTTCCGTAGGGGCTGGTAGGGTTCCATAAAGTTCCGTGGGTTCCTGCAGAGTTCTGCAAGTGCCCGCAAGGGCCTGTAGGGGCGCACAGTGTTTCTGTCAGGTTCCGTAGAGTTCCGTAGGGGCCATAGGTTTCCGTAGTGGCTGGTAGTATTCCGTAGGGGTCTGTAGGGTTCCGTAGGCACCTGCAGTGCTCTGTAGGAGCCCATAGGGTTTTAGTGAGGTTCTGTTGTGTCGCTAAGGGTCTTGTAGAGTGCTGTCGGGTCCTGGAGTATTCTGTAGGGTTCCAGAGGGGCTCGTAGGGTTCCGTCAAAATCTGTAGGCTTCCCTAGGGGCCCATAGAGTCCCGTAGATTTCCGTAGGGACCTGTAGGGTTGTGTAAGTGCCCGCAGGGGTTGGTAGGAGCTTGTAGGGTTCCATAAGTTTCCAGAGGGTTGTGTAGGGTTCCGTAGTGGTCTGTGGTGTTCCCTAGGGGCCTGTAGAGTCTCGCACGGTTCCGTTGGGGCCTGTGGTGTTCCCTAGGGGCCTGTAGAGTCTCGTACAGTTCCGTAGGGTCCTGTAGGTTTCCATAAGCGCCCGCAGAGGTCTGAAGGGGCCCGTCCTGTTCCGTAAGGATCCACAGGGCTCCGTAGAGCTTCGTAGGTTTCCTAGAGGCCTGTAGAGTACCGCAGGAGCCAGTAGTGTTCTGTAGGGGCCCGTAGGGTTCCTTCCATAGGGGCTGGCAGTGTTCCGTAGGGGCCTCTAGGATTGTGTAAGTGCCCGCAGGAGTCTGTAGGAGTCTGTGGGATTCTGTAAGGTTCCGGAGGGTTCTGCAGGGTTCCGTAGGGGCCCTTAGAGTTCCGTAGTGGCTGGTAAAGTTCCGTAGGGCCCTGTGGGGTTCTGTATGGACCTGTAGGGTTCCGTAGGGGCCTGCAGGGTTCTGTAAGTGCCCGCAGGTGTCTGTAGGGTTCCGTAGGGGCCTGCAGGGTTTCGTAGGCACCTGCAGTGTTCTGTAGGAGCCCATAGGGTTTTAGTGAGGTTCCGTTGTGTTGCTAAGGGTCTTGTAGAGTGCTGTCGGGTCCTGGAGTATTCTGTAGGGTTCCAGAGGGGCTCGTAGGGTTCCGTCAAAATCTGTAGGGTTCCCTAGGGGCCCATAGAGTCCTGTAGATTTCCGTAGGGGCCTGTAGGGTTGTGTAAGTGCCCGCAGGGGTTGGTAGGAGCTTGTAGGGTGCCATATGTTTCCGGAGGGTTGTGTAGGGTTCCGTAGGGGCCTGTGGTGTTCCCTAGGGGCCTGTAGAGTCTCGTACAGTTCCGTAGGGGCCTGTAGTGTTCCCTAGGGGCCTGTAGAGTCTCGTACAGTTCCGTAGGGTCCTGTAGGTTTCCATAAGCGCCCGCAGAGGTCTGAAGGGGCCCGTCCTGTTCCGTAAGGATCCATAGGGTTCTGTAGAGCTTCGTAGGTTCCCTAGAGGCCTGTAGAGTACTGCAGGAGCCAGTAGTGTTCTGTAGGGGCCCGTAGGGTTCCTTCCATAGGGGCTGGCAGTGTTCCGTAGGGGCCTCTAGGATTGTGTAAGTGCCCGCAGGAGTCTGTAGGAGTCTGTGGGATTCTGTAAGGTTCCGGAGGGTTCCGTAGGGGCCCGTAGAGTTCCGTAGTGGCTGGTAAAGTTCCGTAGGGCCCTGTGGGGTTCTGTATGGACCTGTAGGGTTCCGTAGGGGCCTGCAGGGTTCTGTAAGTGCCCGCAGGTGTCTGTAGGGTTCCGTAGGGGCCTGCAGGGTTTCGTAGGCACCTGCAGTGTTCTGTAGGAGCCCATAGGGTTTTAGTGAGGTTCCGTTGTGTTGCTAAGGGTCTTGTAGAGTGCTGTCGGGTCCTGGAGTATTCTGTAGGGTTCCAGAGGGGCTCGTAGGGTTCCATCAAAATCTGTAGGCTTCCCTAGGGGCCCATAGAGTCCTGTAGATTTCCGTAGGGGCCTGTAGGGTTGTGTAAGTGCCCGCAGGGGTTGGTAGGAGCTTGTAGGGTGCCATATGTTTCCGGAGGGTTGTGTAGGGTTCCGTAGGGGCCTGTGGTGTTCCCTAGGGGCCTGTAGAGTCTCGTACAGTTCCGTAGGGGCCTGTAGTGTTCCCTAGGGGCCTGTAGAGTCTCGTACAGTTCCGTAGGGTCCTGTAGGTTTCCATAAGCGCCCGCAGAGGTCTGAAGGGGCCTGTCCTGTTCCGTAAGGATCCATAGGGTTCTGTAGAGCTTCGTAGGTTCCCTAGAGGCCTGTAGAGTACTGCAGGAGCCAGTAGTGTTCTGTAGGGGCCCGTAGGGTTCCTTCCATAGGGGCTGGCAGTGTTCTGTAGGGGCCTCTAGGGTTGAGTAAGTGCCCGCAGGAGTCTGTGGGATTCTGTAAGGTTCCGGAGGGTTCTGCAGGGTTCCGTAGGGGCCCGTAGAGTTCCGTAGTGGCTGGTAAAGTTCCCTAGGGCCCTGTACCGTTCCGTAACTGTCTGCAAGGATCTTTAGGCTTCCGTAGGGGCTGGTAGGGTTCCATAAAGTTCCGTGGGTTCCTGCAGAGTTCTGCAAGTGCCCGCAAGGGCCTGTAGGGGCGCACAGTGTTTCTGTCAGGTTCCGTAGAGTTCCGTAGGGGCCATAGGTTTCCGTAGTGGCTGGTAGTATTCCGTAGGGGTCTGTAGGGTTCCGTAGGCACCTGCAGTGTTCTGTAGGAGCCCATAGGGTTTTAGTGAGGTTCTGTTGTGTCGCTAAGGGTCTTGTAGAGTGCTGTCGGGTCCTGGAGTATTCTGTAGGGTTCCAGAGGGGCTCGTAGGGTTCCGTCAAAATCTGTAGGCTTCCCTAGGGGCCCGTAGAGTCCCGTAGATTTCCGTAGGGGCCTGTAGGGTTGTGTAAGTGCCCGCAGGGGTTGGTAGGAGCTTGTAGGGTTCCATAAGTTTCCAGAGGGTTGTGTAGGGTTCCGTAGTGGTCTGTGGTGTTCCCTAGGGGCCTGTAGAGTCTCGCACGGTTCCGTTGGGGCCTGTGGTGTTCCCTAGGGGCCTGTAGAGTCTCGTACAGTTCCGTAGGGTCCTGTAGGTTTCCATAAGCGCCCGCAGAGGTCTGAAGGGGCCCGTCCTGTTCCATAAGGATCCACAGGGCTCCGTAGAGCTTCGTAGGTTTCCTAGAGGCCTGTAGAGTACCGCAGGAGCCAGTAGTGTTCTGTAGGGGCCCGTAGGGTTCCTTCCATAGGGGCTGGCAGTGTTCCGTAGGGGCCTCTAGGATTGTGTAAGTGCCCGCAGGAGTCTGTGGGATTCTGTAAGGTTCCGGAGGGTTCTGCAGGGTTCCGTAGGGGCCCGTAGAGTTCCGTAGTGGCTGGTAAAGTTCCGTAGGGCCCTGTGGGGTTCTGTATGGACCTGTAGGGTTCCGTAGGGGCCTGCAGGGTTCTGTAAGTGCCCGCAGGTGTCTGTAGGGTTCCGTAGGGGCCTGCAGGGTTTCGTAGGCACCTGCAGTGTTCTGTAGGAGCCCATAGGGTTTTAGTGAGGTTCCGTTGTGTTGCTAAGGGTCTTGTAGAGTGCTGTCGGGTCCTGGAGTATTCTGTAGGGTTCCAGAGGGGCTCGTAGGGTTCCGTCAAAATCTGTAGGCTTCCCTAGGGGCCCATAGAGTCCTGTAGATTTCCGTAGGGGCCTGTAGGGTTGTGTAAGTGCCCGCAGGGGTTGGTAGGAGCTTGTAGGGTGCCATATGTTTCCGGAGGGTTGTGTAGGGTTCCGTAGTGGTCTGTGGTGTTCCCTAGGGGCCTGTAGAGTCTCGTACAGTTCCGTAGGGGCCTGTAGTGTTCCCTAGGGGCCTGTAGAGTCTCGTACAGTTCCGTAGGGTCCTGTAGGTTTCCATAAGCGCCCGCAGAGGTCTGAAGGGGCCCGTCCTGTTCCGTAAGGATCCATAGGGTTCTGTAGAGCTTCGTAGGTTCCCTAGAGGCCTGTAGAGTACTGCAGGAGCCAGTAGTGTTCTGTAGGGGCCCGTAGGGTTCCTTCCATAGGGGCTGGCAGTGTTCCGTAGGGGCCTCTAGGGTTGAGTAAGTGCCCGCAGGAGTCTGTGGGATTCTGTAAGGTTCCGGAGGGTTCTGCAGGGTTCCGTAGGGGCCCGTAGAGTTCCGTAGTGGCTGGTAAAGTTCCGTAGGGCCCTGTACCGTTCCGTAACTGTCTGCAAGGATCTTTAGGCTTCCGTAGGGGCTGGTAGGGTTCCATAAAGTTCCGTGGGTTCCTGCAGAGTTCTGCAAGTGCCCGCAAGGGCCTGTAGGGGCGCACAGTGTTTCTGTCAGGTTCCGTAGAGTTCCGTAGGGGCCATAGGTTTCCGTAGTGGCTGGTAGTATTCCGTAGGGGTCTGTAGGGTTCCGTAGGCACCTGCAGTGTTCTGTAGGAGCCCATAGGGTTTTAGTGAGGTTCTGTTGTGTCGCTAAGGGTCTTGTAGAGTGCTGTCGGGTCCTGGAGTATTCTGTAGGGTTCCAGAGGGGCTCGTAGGGTTCCGTCAAAATCTGTAGGCTTCCCTAGGGGCCCATAGAGTCCCGTAGATTTCCGTAGGGACCTGTAGGGTTGTGTAAGTGCCCGCAGGGGTTGGTAGGAGCTTGTAGGGTTCCATAAGTTTCCAGAGGGTTGTGTAGGGTTCCGTAGTGGTCTGTGGTGTTCCCTAGGGGCCTGTAGAGTCTCGCACGGTTCCGTTGGGGCCTGTGGTGTTCCCTAGGGGCCTCTAGAGTCTCGTACAGTTCCGTAGGGTCCTGTAGGTTTCCATAAGCGCCCGCAGAGGTCTGAAGGGGCCCGTCCTGTTCCGTAAGGATCCACAGGGCTCCGTAGAGCTTCGTAGGTTTCCTAGAGGCCTGTAGAGTACCGCAGGAGCCAGTAGTGTTCTGTAGGGGCCCGTAGGGTTCCTTCCATAGGGGCTGGCAGTGTTCCGTAGGGGCCTCTAGGATTGTGTAAGTGCCCGCAGGAGTCTGTAGGAGTCTGTGGGATTCTGTAAGGTTCCGGAGGGTTCTGCAGGGTTCCGTAGGGGCCCTTAGAGTTCCGTAGTGGCTGGTAAAGTTCCGTAGGGCCCTGTGGGGTTCTGTATGGACCTGTAGGGTTCCGTAGGGGCCTGCAGGGTTCTGTAAGTGCCCGCAGGTGTCTGTAGGGTTCCGTAGGGGCCTGCAGGGTTTCGTAGGCACCTGCAGTGTTCTGTAGGAGCCCATAGGGTTTTAGTGAGGTTCCGTTGTGTTGCTAAGGGTCTTGTAGAGTGCTGTCGGGTCCTGGAGTATTCTGTAGGGTTCCAGAGGGGCTCGTAGGGTTCCGTCAAAATCTGTAGGCTTCCCTAGGGGCCCATAGAGTCCTGTAGATTTCCGTAGGGGCCTGTAGGGTTGTGTAAGTGCCCGCAGGGGTTGGTAGGAGCTTGTAGGGTGCCATATGTTTCTGGAGGGTTGTGTAGGGTTCCGTAGGGGCCTGTGGTGTTCCCTAGGGGCCTGTAGAGTCTCGTACAGTTCCGTAGGGGCCTGTAGTGTTCCCTAGGGGCCTGTAGAGTCTCGTACAGTTCCGTAGGGTCCTGTAGGTTTCCATAAGCGCCCGCAGAGGTCTGAAGGGGCCCGTCCTGTTCCGTAAGGATCCACAGGGCTCCGTAGAGCTTCGTAGGTTTCCTAGAGGCCTGTAGAGTACCGCAGGAGCCAGTAGTGTTCTGTAGGGGCCCGTAGGGTTCCTTCCATAGGGGCTGGCAGTGTTCCGTAGGGGCCTCTAGGATTGTGTAAGTGCCCGCAGGAGTCTGTAGGAGTCTGTGGGATTCTGTAAGGTTCCGGAGGGTTCTGCAGGGTTCCGTAGGGGCCCGTAGAGTTCCGTAGTGGCTGGTAAAGTTCCGTAGGGCCCTGTGGGGTTCTGTATGGACCTGTAGGGTTCCGTAGGGGCCTGCAGGGTTCTGTAAGTGCCCGCAGGTGTCTGTAGGGTTCCGTAGGGGCCTGCAGGGTTTCGTAGGCACCTGCAGTGTTCTGTAGGAGCCCATAGGGTTTTAGTGAGGTTCCGTTGTGTTGCTAAGGGTCTTGTAGAGTGCTGTCGGGTCCTGGAGTATTCTGTAGGGTTCCAGAGGGGCTGGTAGGGTTCCGTCAAAATCTGTAGGCTTCCCTAGGGGCCCATAGAGTCCTGTAGATTTCCGTAGGGGCCTGTAGGGTTGTGTAAGTGCCCGCAGGGGTTGGTAGGAGCTTGTAGGGTTCCATAAGTTTCCAGAGGGTTGTGTAGGGTTCCGTAGTGGTCTGTGGTGTTCCCTAGGGGCCTGTAGAGTCTCGCACGGTTCCGTTGGGGCCTGTGGTGTTCCCTAGGGGCCTCTAGAGTCTCGTACAGTTCCGTAGGGTCCTGTAGGTTTCCATAAGCGCCCGCAGAGGTCTGAAGGGGCCCGTCCTGTTCCGTAAGGATCCACAGGGCTCCGTAGAGCTTCGTAGGTTCCCTAGAGGCCTGTAGAGTACTGCAGGAGCCAGTAGTGTTCTGTAGGGGCCCGTAGGGTTCCTTCCATAGGGGCTGGCAGTGTTCCGTAGGGGCCTCTAGGATTGTGTAAGTGCCCGCAGGAGTCTGTAGGAGTCTGTGGGATTCTGTAAGGTTCCGGAGGGTTCTGCAGGGTTCCGTAGGGGCCCGTAGAGTTCCGTAGTGGCTGGTAAAGTTCCGTAGGGCCCTGTGGGGTTCTGTATGGACCTGTAGGGTTCCGTAGGGGCCTGCAGGGTTCTGTAAGTGCCCGCAGGTGTCTGTAGGGTTCCGTAGGGGCCTGCAGGGTTTCGTAGGCACCTGCAGTGTTCTGTAGGAGCCCATAGGGTTTTAGTGAGGTTCCGTTGTGTCGCTAAGGGTCTTGTAGAGTGCTGTCGGGTCCTGGAGTATTCTGTAGGGTTCCAGAGGGGCTCGTAGGGTTCCGTTGAAATCTGTAGGCTTCCCTAGGGGCCCATAGAGTCCCGTAGATTTCCGTAGGGACCTGTAGGGTTGTGTAAGTGCCCGCAGGGGTTGGTAGGAGCTTGTAGGGTGCCATATGTTTCCGGAGGGTTGTGTCGGGTTCCGTAGGGGCCTGTGGTGTTCCCTAGGGGCCTGTAGAGTCTCGTACAGTTCCGTAGGGGCCTGTAGTGTTCCCTAGGGGCCTGTAGAGTCTCGTACAGTTCCGTAGGGTCCTGTAGGTTTCCATAAGCGCCCGCAGAGGTCTGAAGGGGCCCGTCCTGTTCCGTAAGGATCCATAGGGTTCCGTAGAGCTTCGTAGGTTCCCTAGAGGCCTGTAGAGTACTGCAGGAGCCAGTAGTGTTCTGTAGGGGCCCGTAGGGTTCCTTCCATAGGGGCTGGCAGTGTTCCGTAGGGGCCTCTAGGGTTGAGTAAGTGCCCGCAGGAGTCTGTGGGATTCTGTAAGGTTCCGGAGGGTTCTGCAGGGTTCCGTAGGGGCCCGTAGAGTTCCGTAGTGGCTGGTAAAGTTCCGTAGGGCCCTGTACCGTTCCGTAACTGTCTGCAAGGATCTTTAGGCTTCCGTAGGGGCTGGTAGGGTTCCATAAAGTTCCGTGGGTTCCTGCAGAGTTCTGCAAGTGCCCGCAAGGGCCTGTAGGGGCGCACAGTGTTTCTGTCAGGTTCCGTAGAGTTCCGTAGGGGCCATAGGTTTCCGTAGTGGCTGGTAGTATTCCGTAGGGGTCTGTAGGGTTCCGTAGGCACCTGCAGTGTTCTGTAGGAGCCCATAGGGTTTTAGTGAGGTTCTGTTGTGTCGCTAAGGGTCTTGTAGAGTGCTGTCGGGTCCTGGAGTATTCTGTAGGGTTCCAGAGGGGCTCGTAGGGTTCCGTCAAAATCTGTAGGCTTCCCTAGGGGCCCATAGAGTCCCGTAGATTTCCGTAGGGACCTGTAGGGTTGTGTAAGTGCCCGCAGGGGTTGGTAGGAGCTTGTAGGGTTCCATAAGTTTCCAGAGGGTTGTGTAGGGTTCCGTAGGGGCCTGTGGTGTTCCCTAGGGGCCTGTAGAGTCTCGCACGGTTCCGTAGGGGCCTGTGGTGTTCCCTAGGGGCCTGTAGAGTCTCGTACAGTTCCGTAGGGTCCTGTAGGTTTCCATAAGCGCCCGCAGAGGTCTGAAGGGGCCCGTCCTGTTCCGTAAGGATCCACAGGGCTCCGTAGAGCTTCGTAGGTTTCCTAGAGGCCTGTAGAGTACCGCAGGAGCCAGTAGTGTTCTGTAGGGGCCCGTAGGGTTCCTTCCATAGGGGCTGGCAGTGTTCCGTAGGGGCCTCTAGGATTGTGTAAGTGCCCGCAGGAGTCTGTAGGAGTCTGTGGGATTCTGTAAGGTTCCGGAGGGTTCTGCAGGGTTCCGTAGGGGCCCGTAGAGTTCCGTAGTGGCTGGTAAAGTTCCGTAGGGCCCTGTGGGGTTCTGTATGGACCTGTAGGGTTCCGTAGGGGCCTGCAGGGTTCTGTAAGTGCCCGCAGGTGTCTGTAGGGTTCCGTAGGGGCCTGCAGGGTTTCGTAGGCACCTGCAGTGTTCTGTAGGAGCCCATAGGGTTTTAGTGAGGTTCCGTTGTGTTGCTAAGGGTCTTGTAGAGTGCTGTCGGGTCCTGGAGTATTCTGTAGGGTTCCAGAGGGGCTCGTAGGGTTCCGTCAAAATCTGTAGGCTTCCCTAGGGGCCCATAGAGTCCTGTAGATTTCCGTAGGGGCCTGTAGGGTTGTGTAAGTGCCCGCAGGGGTTGGTAGGAGCTTGTAGGGTGCCATATGTTTCCGGAGGGTTGTGTAGGGTTCCGTAGGGGCCTGTGGTGTTCCCTAGGGGCCTGTAGAGTCTCGTACAGTTCCGTAGGGGCCTGTAGTGTTCCCTAGGGGCCTGTAGAGTCTCGTACAGTTCCGTAGGGTCCTGTAGGTTTCCATAAGCGCCCGCAGAGGTCTGAAGGGGCCCGTCCTGCTCCGTAAGGATCCATAGGGTTCCGTAGAGCTTCGTAGGTTCCCTAGAGGCCTGTAGAGTACTGCAGGAGCCAGTAGTGTTCTGTAGGGGCCCGTAGGGTTCCTTCCATAGGGGCTGGCAGTGTTCCGTAGGGGCCTCTAGGGTTGAGTAAGTGCCCGCAGGAGTCTGTGGGATTCTGTAAGGTTCCGGAGGGTTCTGCAGGGTTCCGTAGGGGCCCGTAGAGTTCCGTAGTGGCTGGTAAAGTTCCGTAGGGCCCTGTACCGTTCCGTAACTGTCTGCAAGGATCTTTAGGCTTCCGTAGGGGCTGGTAGGGTTCCATAAAGTTCCGTGGGTTCCTGCAGAGTTCTGCAAGTGCCCGCAAGGGCCTGTAGGGGCGCACAGTGTTTCTGTCAGGTTCCGTAGAGTTCCGTAGGGGCCATAGGTTTCCGTAGTGGCTGGTAGTATTCCGTAGGGGTCTGTAGGGTTCCGTAGGCACCTGCAGTGTTCTGTAGGAGCCCATAGGGTTTTAGTGAGGTTCTGTTGTGTCGCTAAGGGTCTTGTAGAGTGCTGTCGGGTCCTGGAGTATTCTGTAGGGTTCCAGAGGGGCTCGTAGGGTTCCGTCAAAATCTGTAGGCTTCCCTAGGGGCCCATAGAGTCCCGTAGATTTCCGTAGGGACCTGTAGGGTTGTGTAAGTGCCCGCAGGGGTTGGTAGGAGCTTGTAGGGTTCCATAAGTTTCCAGAGGGTTGTGTAGGGTTCCGTAGTGGTCTGTGGTGTTCCCTAGGGGCCTGTAGAGTCTCGTACAGTTCCGTAGGGGCCTGTAGTGTTCCCTAGGGGCCTGTAGAGTCTCGTACAGTTCCGTAGGGTCCTGTAGGTTTCCATAAGTGCCCGCAGAGGTCTGAAGGGGCCCGTCCTGTTCCGTAAGGATCCATAGGGTTCCGTAGAGCTTCGTAGGTTCCCTAGAGGCCTGTAGAGTACTGCAGGAGCCAGTAGTGTTCTGTAGGGGCCCGTAGGGTTCCTTCCATAGGGGCTGGCAGTGTTCCGTAGGGGCCTCTAGGATTGTGTAAGTGCCCGTAGGAGTCTGTGGGATTCTGTAAGGTTCCGGAGGGTTCCGTAGGGGCCCGTAGAGTTCCGTAGTGGCTGGTAAAGTTCCGTAGGCCCCTGTGGGGTTCTGTATGGACCTGTAGGGTTCCGTAGGGGCCTGCAGGGTTCTGTAAGTGCCCGCAGGTGTCTGTAGGGTTCCGTAGGGGCCTGCAGGGTTTCGTAGGCACCTGCAGTGTTCTGTAGGAGCCCATAGGGTTTTAGTGAGGTTCCGTTGTGTTGCTAAGGGTCTTGTAGAGTGCTGTCGGGTCCTGGAGTATTCTGTAGGGTTCCAGAGGGGCTCGTAGGGTTCCGTCAAAATCTGTAGGGTTCCCTAGGGGCCCATAGAGTCCTGTAGATTTCCGTAGGGGCCTGTAGGGTTGTGTAAGTGCCCGCAGGGGTTGGTAGGAGCTTGTAGGGTGCCATATGTTTCCGGAGGGTTGTGTAGGGTTCCGTAGGGGCCTGTGGTGTTCCCTAGGGGCCTGTAGAGTCTCGTACAGTTCCGTAGGGTCCTGTAGGTTTCCATAAGTGCCCGCAGAGGTCTGAAGGGGCCCGTCCTGTTCCGTAAGGATCCATAGGGTTCCGTAGAGCTTCGTAGGTTCCCTAGAGGCCTGTAGAGTACTGCAGGAGCCAGTAGTGTTCTGTAGGGGCCCGTAGGGTTCCTTCCATAGGGGCTGGCAGTGTTCCGTAGGGGCCTCTAGGATTGTGTAAGTGCCCGCAGGAGTCTGTGGGATTCTGTAAGGTTCCGGAGGGTTCTGCAGGGTTCCGTAGGGGCCCGTAGAGTTCCGTAGTGGCTGGTAAAGTTCCGTAGGGCCCTGTACCCTTCCGTAACTGTCTGCAAGGATCTTTAGGCTTCCGTAGGGGCTGGTAGGGTTCCATAAAGTTCCGTGGGTTCCTGCAGAGTTCTGCAAGTGCCCGCAAGGGCCTGTAGGGGCGCACAGTGTTTCTGTCAGGTTCCGTAGAGTTCCGTAGGGGCCATAGGTTTCCGTAGTGGCTGGTAGTATTCCGTAGGGGTCTGTAGGGTTCCGTAGGCACCTGCAGTGTTCTGTAGGAGCCCATAGGGTTTTAGTGAGGTTCTGTTGTGTCGCTAAGGGTCTTGTAGAGTGCTGTCGGGTCCTGGAGTATTCTGTAGGGTTCCAGAGGGGCTCGTAGGGTTCCGTCAAAATCTGTAGGCTTCCCTAGGGGCCCATAGAGTCCCGTAGATTTCCGTAGGGACCTGTAGGGTTGTGTAAGTGCCCGCAGGGGTTGGTAGGAGCTTGTAGGGTTCCATAAGTTTCCAGAGGGTTGTGTAGGGTTCCGTAGGGGCCTGTGGTGTTCCCTAGGGGCCTGTAGAGTCTCGCACGGTTCCGTAGGGGCCTGTGGTGTTCCCTAGGGGCCTGTAGAGTCTCGTACAGTTCCGTAGGGTCCTGTAGGTTTCCATAAGCGCCCGCAGAGGTCTGAAGGGGCCCGTCCTGTTCCGTAAGGATCCACAGGGCTCCGTAGAGCTTCGTAGGTTTCCTAGAGGCCTGTAGAGTACCGCAGGAGCCAGTAGTGTTCTGTAGGGGCCCGTAGGGTTCCTTCCATAGGGGCTGGCAGTGTTCCGTAGGGGCCTCTAGGATTGTGTAAGTGCCCGCAGGAGTCTGTAGGAGTCTGTGGGATTCTGTAAGGTTCCGGAGGGTTCTGCAGGGTTCCGTAGGGGCCCGTAGAGTTCCGTAGTGGCTGGTAAAGTTCCGTAGGGCCCTGTGGGGTTCTGTATGGACCTGTAGGGTTCCGTAGGGGCCTGCAGGGTTCTGTAAGTGCCCGCAGGTGTCTGTAGGGTTCCGTAGGGGCCTGCAGGGTTTCGTAGGCACCTGCAGTGTTCTGTAGGAGCCCATAGGGTTTTAGTGAGGTTCCGTTGTGTTGCTAAGGGTCTTGTAGAGTGCTGTCGGGTCCTGGAGTATTCTGTAGGGTTCCAGAGGGGCTCGTAGGGTTCCGTCAAAATCTGTAGGCTTCCCTAGGGGCCCATAGAGTCCTGTAGATTTCCGTAGGGGCCTGTAGGGTTGTGTAAGTGCCCGCAGGGGTTGGTAGGAGCTTGTAGGGTGCCATATGTTTCCGGAGGGTTGTGTAGGGTTCCGTAGGGGCCTGTGGTGTTCCCTAGGGGCCTGTAGAGTCTCGTACAGTTCCGTAGGGGCCTGTAGTGTTCCCTAGGGGCCTGTAGAGTCTCGTACAGTTCCGTAGGGTCCTGTAGGTTTCCATAAGCGCCCGCAGAGGTCTGAAGGGGCCCGTCCTGCTCCGTAAGGATCCATAGGGTTCCGTAGAGCTTCGTAGGTTCCCTAGAGGCCTGTAGAGTACTGCAGGAGCCAGTAGTGTTCTGTAGGGGCCCGTAGGGTTCCTTCCATAGGGGCTGGCAGTGTTCCGTAGGGGCCTCTAGGGTTGAGTAAGTGCCCGCAGGAGTCTGTGGGATTCTGTAAGGTTCCGGAGGGTTCTGCAGGGTTCCGTAGGGGCCCGTAGAGTTCCGTAGTGGCTGGTAAAGTTCCGTAGGGCCCTGTACCGTTCCGTAACTGTCTGCAAGGATCTTTAGGCTTCCGTAGGGGCTGGTAGGGTTCCATAAAGTTCCGTGGGTTCCTGCAGAGTTCTGCAAGTGCCCGCAAGGGCCTGTAGGGGCGCACAGTGTTTCTGTCAGGTTCCGTAGAGTTCCGTAGGGGCCATAGGTTTCCGTAGTGGCTGGTAGTATTCCGTAGGGGTCTGTAGGGTTCCGTAGGCACCTGCAGTGTTCTGTAGGAGCCCATAGGGTTTTAGTGAGGTTCTGTTGTGTCGCTAAGGGTCTTGTAGAGTGCTGTCGGGTCCTGGAGTATTCTGTAGGGTTCCAGAGGGGCTCGTAGGGTTCCGTCAAAATCTGTAGGCTTCCCTAGGGGCCCATAGAGTCCCGTAGATTTCCGTAGGGACCTGTAGGGTTGTGTAAGTGCCCGCAGGGGTTGGTAGGAGCTTGTAGGGTTCCATAAGTTTCCAGAGGGTTGTGTAGGGTTCCGTAGTGGTCTGTGGTGTTCCCTAGGGGCCTGTAGAGTCTCGTACAGTTCCGTAGGGGCCTGTAGTGTTCCCTAGGGGCCTGTAGAGTCTCGTACAGTTCCGTAGGGTCCTGTAGGTTTCCATAAGTGCCCGCAGAGGTCTGAAGGGGCCCGTCCTGTTCCGTAAGGATCCATAGGGTTCCGTAGAGCTTCGTAGGTTCCCTAGAGGCCTGTAGAGTACTGCAGGAGCCAGTAGTGTTCTGTAGGGGCCCGTAGGGTTCCTTCCATAGGGGCTGGCAGTGTTCCGTAGGGGCCTCTAGGATTGTGTAAGTGCCCGTAGGAGTCTGTGGGATTCTGTAAGGTTCCGGAGGGTTCCGTAGGGGCCCGTAGAGTTCCGTAGTGGCTGGTAAAGTTCCGTAGGCCCCTGTGGGGTTCTGTATGGACCTGTAGGGTTCCGTAGGGGCCTGCAGGGTTTCGTAGGCACCTGCAGTGTTCTGTAGGAGCCCATAGGGTTTTAGTGAGGTTCCGTTGTGTTGCTAAGGGTCTTGTAGAGTGCTGTCGGGTCCTGGAGTATTCTGTAGGGTTCCAGAGGGGCTCGTAGGGTTCCGTCAAAATCTGTAGGGTTCCCTAGGGGCCCATAGAGTCCTGTAGATTTCCGTAGGGGCCTGTAGGGTTGTGTAAGTGCCCGCAGGGGTTGGTAGGAGCTTGTAGGGTGCCATATGTTTCCGGAGGGTTGTGTAGGGTTCCGTAGGGGCCTGTGGTGTTCCCTAGGGGCCTGTAGAGTCTCGTACAGTTCCGTAGGGTCCTGTAGGTTTCCATAAGTGCCCGCAGAGGTCTGAAGGGGCCCGTCCTGTTCCGTAAGGATCCATAGGGTTCCGTAGAGCTTCGTAGGTTCCCTAGAGGCCTGTAGAGTACTGCAGGAGCCAGTAGTGTTCTGTAGGGGCCCGTAGGGTTCCTTCCATAGGGGCTGGCAGTGTTCCGTAGGGGCCTCTAGGATTGTGTAAGTGCCCGCAGGAGTCTGTGGGATTCTGTAAGGTTCCGGAGGGTTCTGCAGGGTTCCGTAGGGGCCCGTAGAGTTCCGTAGTGGCTGGTAAAGTTCCGTAGGGCCCTGTACCCTTCCGTAACTGTCTGCAAGGATCTTTAGGCTTCCGTAGGGGCTGGTAGGGTTCCATAAAGTTCCGTGGGTTCCTGCAGAGTTCTGCAAGTGCCCGCAAGGGCCTGTAGGGGCGCACAGTGTTTCTGTCAGGTTCCGTAGAGTTCCGTAGGGGCCATAGGTTTCCGTAGTGGCTGGTAGTATTCCGTAGGGGTCTGTAGGGTTCCGTAGGCACCTGCAGTGTTCTGTAGGAGCCCATAGGGTTTTAGTGAGGTTCTGTTGTGTCGCTAAGGGTCTTGTAGAGTGCTGTCGGGTCCTGGAGTATTCTGTAGGGTTCCAGAGGGGCTCGTAGGGTTCCGTCAAAATCTGTAGGCTTCCCTAGGGGCCCATAGAGTCCCGTAGATTTCCGTAGGGACCTGTAGGGTTGTGTAAGTGCCCGCAGGGGTTGGTAGGAGCTTGTAGGGTTCCATAAGTTTCCAGAGGGTTGTTTAGGGTTCCGTAGTGGTCTGTGGTGTTCCCTAGGGGCCTGTAGAGTCTCGCACGGTTCCGTTGGGGCCTGTGGTGTTCCCTAGGGGCCTGTAGAGTCTCGTACAGTTCCGTAGGGTCCTGTAGGTTTCCATAAGCGCCCGCAGAGGTCTGAAGGGGCCCGTCCTGTTCCGTAAGGATCCACAGGGCTCCGTAGAGCTTCGTAGGTTTCCTAGAGGCCTGTAGAGTACCGCAGGAGCCAGTAGTGTTCTGTAGGGGCCCGTAGGGTTCCTTCCATAGGGGCTGGCAGTGTTCCGTAGGGGCCTCTAGGATTGTGTAAGTGCCCGCAGGAGTCTGTAGGAGTCTGTGGGATTCTGTAAGGTTCCGGAGGGTTCTGCAGGGTTCCGTAGGGGCCCGTAGAGTTCCGTAGTGGCTGGTAAAGTTCCGTAGGGCCCTGTGGGGTTCTGTATGGACCTGTAGGGTTCCGTAGGGGCCTGCAGGGTTCTGTAAGTGCCCGCAGGTGTCTGTAGGGTTCCGTAGGGGCCTGCAGGGTTTCGTAGGCACCTGCAGTGTTCTGTAGGAGCCCATAGGGTTTTAGTGAGGTTCTGTTGTGTCGCTAAGGGTCTTGTAGAGTGCTGTCGGGTCCTGGAGTATTCTGTAGGGTTCCAGAGGGGCTCGTAGGGTTCCGTCAAAATCTGTAGGCTTCCCTAGGGGCCCATAGAGTCCC
Source organism: Numenius arquata (assembly GCF_964106895.1). NCBI lineage: Eukaryota > Metazoa > Chordata > Aves > Charadriiformes > Scolopacidae > Numenius > Numenius arquata. The sequence goes on along the minus strand of NW_027414208.1, from coordinate 34,971 downwards.
GTAGATTTCCGTAGGGACCTGTAGGGTTGTGTAAGTGCCCGCAGGGGTTGGTAGGAGCTTGTAGGGTTCCATAAGTTTCCAGAGGGTTGTGTAGGGTTCCGTAGTGGTCTGTGGTGTTCCCTAGGGGCCTGTAGAGTCTCGCACGGTTCCGTTGGGGCCTGTGGTGTTCCCTAGGGGCCTGTAGAGTCTCGTACAGTTCCGTAGGGTCCTGTAGGTTTCCATAAGCGCCCGCAGAGGTCTGAAGGGGCCCGTCCTGTTCCGTAAGGATCCACAGGGCTCCGTAGAGCTTCGTAGGTTTCCTAGAGGCCTGTAGAGTACCGCAGGAGCCAGTAGTGTTCTGTAGGGGCCCGTAGGGTTCCTTCCATAGGGGCTGGCAGTGTTCCGTAGGGGCCTCTAGGATTGTGTAAGTGCCCGCAGGAGTCTGTAGGAGTCTGTGGGATTCTGTAAGGTTCCGGAGGGTTCTGCAGGGTTCCGTAGGGGCCCGTAGAGTTCCGTAGTGGCTGGTAAAGTTCCGTAGGGCCCTGTGGGGTTCTGTATGGACCTGTAGGGTTCCGTAGGGGCCTGCAGGGTTCTGTAAGTGCCCGCAGGTGTCTGTAGGGTTCCGTAGGGGCCTGCAGGGTTTCGTAGGCACCTGCAGTGTTCTGTAGGAGCCCATAGGGTTTTAGTGAGGTTCCGTTGTGTGGCTAAGGGTCTTGTAGAGTGCTGTCGGGTCCTGGAGTATTCTGTAGGGTTCCAGAGGGGCTCGTAGGGTTCCGTCAAAATCTGTAGGCTTCCCTAGGGGCCCATAGAGTCCTGTAGATTTCCGTAGGGGCCTGTAGGGTTGTGTAAGTGCCCGCAGGGGTTGGTAGGAGCTTGTAGGGTGCCATATGTTTCCGGAGGGTTGTGTAGGGTTCCGTAGGGGCCTGTGGTGTTCCCTAGGGGCCTGTAGAGTCTCGTACAGTTCCGTAGGGGCCTGTAGTGTTCCCTAGGGGCCTGTAGAGTCTCGTACAGTTCCGTAGGGTCCTGTAGGTTTCCATAAGCGCCCGCAGAGGTCTGAAGGGGCCCGTCCTGTTCCGTAAGGATCCATAGGGTTCTGTAGAGCTTCGTAGGTTCCCTAGAGGCCTGTAGAGTACTGCAGGAGCCAGTAGTGTTCTGTAGGGGCCCGTAGGGTTCCTTCCATAGGGGCTGGCAGTGTTCCGTAGGGGCCTCTAGGATTGTGTAAGTGCCCGCAGGAGTCTGTAGGAGTCTGTGGGATTCTGTAAGGTTCCGGAGGGTTCTGCAGGGTTCCGTAGGGGCCCGTAGAGTTCCGTAGTGGCTGGTAAAGTTCCGTAGGGCCCTGTGGGGTTCTGTATGGACCTGTAGGGTTCCGTAGGGGCCTGCAGGGTTCTGTAAGTGCCCGCAGGTGTCTGTAGGGTTCCGTAGGGGCCTGCAGGGTTTCGTAGGCACCTGCAGTGTTCTGTAGGAGCCCATAGGGTTTTAGTGAGGTTCCGTTGTGTGGCTAAGGGTCTTGTAGAGTGCTGTCGGGTCCTGGAGTATTCTGTAGGGTTCCAGAGGGGCTCGTAGGGTTCCGTCAAAATCTGTAGGCTTCCCTAGGGGCCCATAGAGTCCTGTAGATTTCCGTAGGGGCCTGTAGGGTTGTGTAAGTGCCCGCAGGGGTTGTAGGGTGCCATATGTTTCCGGAGGGTTGTGTAGGGTTCCGTAGGGGCCTGTGGTGTTCCCTAGGGGCCTGTAGAGTCTCGTACAGTTCCGTAGGGGCCTGTAGTGTTCCCTAGGGGCCTGTAGAGTCTCGTACAGTTCCGTAGGGTCCTGTAGGTTTCCATAAGTGCCCGCAGAGGTCTGAAGGGGCCCGTCCTGTTCCGTAAGGATCCATAGGGTTCCGTAGAGCTTCGTAGGTTCCCTAGAGGCCTGTAGAGTACTGCAGGAGCCAGTAGTGTTCTGTAGGGGCCCGTAGGGTTCCTTCCATAGGGGCTGGCAGTGTTCCGTAGGGGCCTCTAGGATTGTGTAAGTGCCCGTAGGAGTCTGTGGGATTCTGTAAGGTTCCGGAGGGTTCCGTAGGGGCCCGTAGAGTTCCGTAGTGGCTGGTAAAGTTCCGTAGGCCCCTGTGGGGTTCTGTATGGACCTGTAGGGTTCCGTAGGGGCCTGCAGGGTTCTGTAAGTGCCCGCAGGTGTCTGTAGGGTTCCGTAGGGGCCTGCAGGGTTCTGTAAGTGCCCGCAGGTGTCTGTAGGGTTCTGTAGGGGCCTGCAGGGTTTCGTAGGCACCTGCAGTGTTCTGTAGGAGCCCATAGGGTTTTAGTGAGGTTCCGTTGTGTTGCTAAGGGTCTTGTAGAGTGCTGTCGGGTCCTGGAGTATTCTGTAGGGTTCCAGAGGGGCTCGTAGGGTTCCGTCAAAATCTGTAGGGTTCCCTAGGGGCCCATAGAGTCCTGTAGATTTCCGTAGGGGCCTGTAGGGTTGTGTAAGTGCCCGCAGGGGTTGGTAGGAGCTTGTAGGGTGCCATATGTTTCCGGAGGGTTGTGTAGGGTTCCGTAGGGGCCTGTGGTGTTCCCTAGGGGCCTGTAGAGTCTCGTACAGTTCCGTAGGGGCCTGTAGTGTTCCCTAGGGGCCTGTAGAGTCTCGTACAGTTCCGTAGGGTCCTGTAGGTTTCCATAAGCGCCCGCAGAGGTCTGAAGGGGCCCGTCCTGTTCCGTAAGGATCCATAGGGTTCCGTAGAGCTTCGTAGGTTCCCTAGAGGCCTGTAGAGTACTGCAGGAGCCAGTAGTGTTCTGTAGGGGCCCGTAGGGTTCCTTCCATAGGGGCTGGCAGTGTTCCGTAGGGGCCTCTAGGGTTGAGTAAGTGCCCGCAGGAGTCTGTGGGATTCTGTAAGGTTCCGGAGGGTTCTGCAGGGTTCCGTAGGGGCCCGTAGAGTTCCGTAGTGGCTGGTAAAGTTCCGTAGGGCCCTGTACCGTTCCGTAACTGTCTGCAAGGATCTTTAGGCTTCCGTAGGGGCTGGTAGGGTTCCATAAAGTTCCGTGGGTTCCTGCAGAGTTCTGCAAGTGCCCGCAAGGGCCTGTAGGGGCGCACAGTGTTTCTGTCAGGTTCCGTAGAGTTCCGTAGGGGCCATAGGTTTCCGTAGTGGCTGGTAGTATTCCGTAGGGGTCTGTAGGGTTCCGTAGGCACCTGCAGTGTTCTGTAGGAGCCCATAGGGTTTTAGTGAGGTTCTGTTGTGTCGCTAAGGGTCTTGTAGAGTGCTGTCGGGTCCTGGAGTATTCTGTAGGGTTCCAGAGGGGCTCGTAGGGTTCCGTCAAAATCTGTAGGCTTCCCTAGGGGCCCATAGAGTCCCGTAGATTTCCGTAGGGACCTGTAGGGTTGTGTAAGTGCCCGCAGGGGTTGGTAGGAGCTTGTAGGGTTCCATAAGTTTCCAGAGGGTTGTGTAGGGTTCCGTAGTGGTCTGTGGTGTTCCCTAGGGGCCTGTAGAGTCTCGCACGGTTCCGTTGGGGCCTGTGGTGTTCCCTAGGGGCCTCTAGAGTCTCGTACAGTTCCGTAGGGTCCTGTAGGTTTCCATAAGCGCCCGCAGAGGTCTGAAGGGGCCCGTCCTGTTCCGTAAGGATCCACAGGGCTCCGTAGAGCTTCGTAGGTTTCCTAGAGGCCTGTAGAGTACCGCAGGAGCCAGTAGTGTTCTGTAGGGGCCCGTAGGGTTCCTTCCATAGGGGCTGGCAGTGTTCCGTAGGGGCCTCTAGGATTGTGTAAGTGCCCGCAGGAGTCTGTAGGAGTCTGTGGGATTCTGTAAGGTTCCGGAGGGTTCTGCAGGGTTCCGTAGGGGCCCGTAGAGTTCCGTAGTGGCTGGTAAAGTTCCCTAGGGCCCTGTGGGGTTCTGTATGGACCTGTAGGGTTCCGTAGGGGCCTGCAGGGTTCTGTAAGTGCCCGCAGGTGTCTGTAGGGTTCCGTAGGGGCCTGCAGGGTTTCGTAGGCACCTGCAGTGTTCTGTAGGAGCCCATAGGGTTTTAGTGAGGTTCCGTTGTGTTGCTAAGGGTCTTGTAGAGTGCTGTCGGGTCCTGGAGTATTCTGTAGGGTTCCAGAGGGGCTCGTAGGGTTCCGTCAAAATCTGTAGGCTTCCCTAGGGGCCCATAGAGTCCTGTAGATTTCCGTAGGGGCCTGTAGGGTTGTGTAAGTGCCCGCAGGGGTTGGTAGGAGCTTGTAGGGTGCCATATGTTTCCGGAGGGTTGTGTCGGGTTCCGTAGGGGCCTGTGGTGTTCCCTAGGGGCCTGTAGAGTCTCGTACAGTTCCGTAGGGGCCTGTAGTGTTCCCTAGGGGCCTGTAGAGTCTCGTACAGTTCCGTAGGGTCCTGTAGGTTTCCATAAGCGCCCGCAGAGGTCTGAAGGGGCCCGTCCTGTTCCGTAAGGATCCATAGGGTTCCGTAGAGCTTCGTAGGTTCCCTAGAGGCCTGTAGAGTACTGCAGGAGCCAGTAGTGTTCTGTAGGGGCCCGTAGGGTTCCTTCCATAGGGGCTGGCAGTGTTCCGTAGGGGCCTCTAGGGTTGAGTAAGTGCCCGCAGGAGTCTGTGGGATTCTGTAAGGTTCCGGAGGGTTCTGCAGGGTTCCGTAGGGGCCCGTAGAGTTCCGTAGTGGCTGGTAAAGTTCCGTAGGGCCCTGTACCGTTCCGTAACTGTCTGCAAGGATCTTTAGGCTTCCGTAGGGGCTGGTAGGGTTCCATAAAGTTCCGTGGGTTCCTGCAGAGTTCTGCAAGTGCCCGCAAGGGCCTGTAGGGGCGCACAGTGTTTCTGTCAGGTTCCGTAGAGTTCCGTAGGGGCCATAGGTTTCCGTAGTGGCTGGTAGTATTCCGTAGGGGTCTGTAGGGTTCCGTAGGCACCTGCAGTGTTCTGTAGGAGCCCATAGGGTTTTAGTGAGGTTCTGTTGTGTCGCTAAGGGTCTTGTAGAGTGCTGTCGGGTCCTGGAGTATTCTGTAGGGTTTCAGAGGGGCTCGTAGGGTTCCGTCAAAATCTGTAGGCTTCCCTAGGGGCCCATAGAGTCCCGTAGATTTCCGTAGGGACCTGTAGGGTTGTGTAAGTGCCCGCAGGGGTTGGTAGGAGCTTGTAGGGTTCCATAAGTTTCCAGAGGGTTGTGTAGGGTTCCGTAGTGGTCTGTGGTGTTCCCTAGGGGCCTGTAGAGTCTCGCACGGTTCCGTTGGGGCCTGTGGTGTTCCCTAGGGGCCTCTAGAGTCTCGTACAGTTCCGTAGGGTCCTGTAGGTTTCCATAAGCGCCCGCAGAGGTCTGAAGGGGCCCGTCCTGTTCCGTAAGGATCCACAGGGCTCCGTAGAGCTTCGTAGGTTTCCTAGAGGCCTGTAGAGTACCGCAGGAGCCAGTAGTGTTCTGTAGGGGCCCGTAGGGTTCCTTCCATAGGGGCTGGCAGTGTTCCGTAGGGGCCTCTAGGATTGTGTAAGTGCCCGCAGGAGTCTGTAGGAGTCTGTGGGATTCTGTAAGGTTCCGGAGGGTTCTGCAGGGTTCCGTAGGGGCCCGTAGAGTTCCGTAGTGGCTGGTAAAGTTCCGTAGGGCCCTGTGGGGTTCTGTATGGACCTGTAGGGTTCCGTAGGGGCCTGCAGGGTTCTGTAAGTGCCCGCAGGTGTCTGTAGGGTTCCGTAGGGGCCTGCAGGGTTTCGTAGGCACCTGCAGTGTTCTGTAGGAGCCCATAGGGTTTTAGTGAGGTTCCGTTGTGTCGCTAAGGGTCTTGTAGAGTGCTGTCGGGTCCTGGAGTATTCTGTAGGGTTCCAGAGGGGCTCGTAGGGTTCCGTCAAAATCTGTAGGCTTCCCTAGGGGCCCATAGAGTCCTGTAGATTTCCGTAGGGGCCTGTAGGGTCGTGTAAGTGCCCGCAGGGGTTGGTAGGAGCTTGTAGGGTGCCATATGTTTCCGGAGGGTTGTGTAGGGTTCCGTAGGGGCCTGTGGTGTTCCCTAGGGGCCTGTAGAGTCTCGTACAGTTCCGTAGGGTCCTGTAGGTTTCCATAAGTGCCCGCAGAGGTCTGAAGGGGCCCGTCCTGTTCCGTAAGGATCCATAGGGTTCCGTAGAGCTTCGTAGGTTCCCTAGAGGCCTGTAGAGTACTGCAGGAGCCAGTAGTGTTCTGTAGGGGCCCGTAGGGTTCCTTCCATAGGGGCTGGCAGTGTTCCGTAGGGGCCTCTAGGATTGTGTAAGTGCCCGCAGGAGTCTGTGGGATTCTGTAAGGTTCCGGAGGGTTCTGCAGGGTTCCGTAGGGGCCCGTAGAGTTCCGTAGTGGCTGGTAAAGTTCCGTAGGGCCCTGTACCCTTCCGTAACTGTCTGCAAGGATCTTTAGGCTTCCGTAGGGGCTGGTAGGGTTCCATAAAGTTCCGTGGGTTCCTGCAGAGTTCTGCAAGTGCCCGCAAGGGCCTGTAGGGGCGCACAGTGTTTCTGTCAGGTTCCGTAGAGTTCCGTAGGGGCCATAGGTTTCCGTAGTGGCTGGTAGTATTCCGTAGGGGTCTGTAGGGTTCCGTAGGCACCTGCAGTGTTCTGTAGGAGCCCATAGGGTTTTAGTGAGGTTCTGTTGTGTCGCTAAGGGTCTTGTAGAGTGCTGTCGGGTCCTGGAGTATTCTGTAGGGTTCCAGAGGGGCTCATAGGGTTCCGTCAAAATCTGTAGGCTTCCCTAGGGGCCCATAGAGTCCCGTAGATTTCCGTAGGGGCCTGTAGGGTTGTGTAAGTGCCCGCAGGGGTTGGTAGGAGCTTGTAGGGTTCCATAAGTTTCCAGAGGGTTGTTTAGGGTTCCGTAGTGGTCTGGGGTGTTCCCTAGGAGCCTGTAGAGTCTCGCACGGTTCCGTTGGGGCCTGTGGTGTTCCCTAGGGGCCTGTAGAGTCTCGTACAGTTCCGTAGGGTCCTGTAGGTTTCCATAAGCGCCCGCAGAGGTCTGAAGGGGCCCGTCCTGTTCCGTAAGGATCCACAGGGCTCCGTAGAGCTTCGTAGGTTTCCTAGAGGCCTGTAGAGTACCGCAGGAGCCAGTAGTGTTCTGTAGGGGCCCGTAGGGTTCCTTCCATAGGGGCTGGCAGTGTTCCGTAGGGGCCTCTAGGATTGTGTAAGTGCCCGCAGGAGTCTGTAGGAGTCTGTGGGATTCTGTAAGGTTCCGGAGGGTTCCGTAGGGGCCCGTAGAGTTCCGTAGTGGCTGGTAAAGTTCCGTAGGGCCCTGTGGGGTTCTGTATGGACCTGTAGGGTTCCGTAGGGGCCTGCAGGGTTCTGTAAGTGCCCGCAGGTGTCTGTAGGGTTCCGTAGGGGCCTGCAGGGTTTCGTAGGCACCTGCAGTGTTCTGTAGGAGCCCATAGGGTTTTAGTGAGGTTCCGTTGTGTGGCTAAGGGTCTTGTAGAGTGCTGTCGGGTCCTGGAGTATTCTGTAGGGTTCCAGAGGGGCTCGTAGGGTTCCGTCAAAATCTGTAGGCTTCCCTAGGGGCCCATAGAGTCCTGTAGATTTCCGTAGGGGCCTGTAGGGTCGTGTAAGTGCCCGCAGGGGTTGGTAGGAGCTTGTAGGGTGCCATATGTTTCCGGAGGGTTGTGTCGGGTTCCGTAGGGGCCTGTGGTGTTCCCTAGGGGCCTGTAGAGTCTCGTACAGTTCCGTAGGGTCCTGTAGGTTTCCATAAGTGCCCGCAGAGGTCTGAAGGGGCCCGTCCTGTTCCGTAAGGATCCATAGGGTTCCGTAGAGCTTCGTAGGTTCCCTAGAGGCCTGTAGAGTACTGCAGGAGCCAGTAGTGTTCTGTAGGGGCCCGTAGGGTTCCTTCCATAGGGGCTGGCAGTGTTCCGTAGGGGCCTCTAGGATTGTGTAAGTGCCCGCAGGAGTCTGTGGGATTCTGTAAGGTTCCGGAGGGTTCTGCAGGGTTCCGTAGGGGCCCGTAGAGTTCCGTAGTGGCTGGTAAAGTTCCGTAGGGCCCTGTACCCTTCCGTAACTGTCTGCAAGGATCTTTAGGCTTCCGTAGGGGCTGGTAGGGTTCCATAAAGTTCCGTGGGTTCCTGCAGAGTTCTGCAAGTGCCCGCAAGGGCCTGTAGGGGCGCACAGTGTTTCTGTCAGGTTCCGTAGAGTTCCGTAGGGGCCATAGGTTTCCGTAGTGGCTGGTAGTATTCCGTAGGGGTCTGTAGGGTTCCGTAGGCACCTGCAGTGTTCTGTAGGAGCCCATAGGGTTTTAGTGAGGTTCTGTTGTGTCGCTAAGGGTCTTGTAGAGTGCTGTCGGGTCCTGGAGTATTCTGTAGGGTTCCAGAGGGGCTCGTAGGGTTCCGTCAAAATCTGTAGGCTTCCCTAGGGGCCCATAGAGTCCCGTAGATTTCCGTAGGGGCCTGTAGGGTTGTGTAAGTGCCCGCAGGGGTTGGTAGGAGCTTGTAGGGTTCCATAAGTTTCCAGAGGGTTGTTTAGGGTTCCGTAGTGGTCTGGGGTGTTCCCTAGGAGCCTGTAGAGTCTCGCACGGTTCCGTTGGGGCCTGTGGTGTTCCCTAGGGGCCTGTAGAGTCTCGTACAGTTCCGTAGGGTCCTGTAGGTTTCCATAAGCGCCCGCAGAGGTCTGAAGGGGCCCGTCCTGTTCCGTAAGGATCCACAGGGCTCCGTAGAGCTTCGTAGGTTTCCTAGAGGCCTGTAGAGTACCGCAGGAGCCAGTAGTGTTCTGTAGGGGCCCGTAGGGTTCCTTCCATAGGGGCTGGCAGTGTTCCGTAGGGGCCTCTAGGATTGTGTAAGTGCCCGCAGGAGTCTGTAGGAGTCTGTGGGATTCTGTAAGGTTCCGGAGGGTTCTGCAGGGTTCCGTAGGGGCCCGTAGAGTTCCGTAGTGGCTGGTAAAGTTCCGTAGGGCCCTGTGGGGTTCTGTATGGACCTGTAGGGTTCCGTAGGGGCCTGCAGGGTTCTGTAAGTGCCCGCAGATGTCTGTAGGGTTCCGTAGGGGCCTGCAGGGTTTCGTAGGCACCTGCAGTGTTCTGTAGGAGCCCATAGGGTTTTAGTGAGGTTCCGTTGTGTGGCTAAGGGTCTTGTAGAGTGCTGTCGGGTCCTGGAGTATTCTGTAGGGTTCCAGAGGGGCTCGTAGGGTTCCGTCAAAATCTGTAGGCTTCCCTAGGGGCCCATAGAGTCCTGTAGATTTCCGTAGGGGCCTGTAGGGTTGTGTAAGTGCCCGCAGGGGTTGTAGGGTGCCATATGTTTCCGGAGGGTTGTGTAGGGTTCCGTAGGGGCCTGTGGTGTTCCCTAGGGGCCTGTAGAGTCTCGTACAGTTCCGTAGGGGCCTGTAGTGTTCCCTAGGGGCCTGTAGAGTCTCGTACAGTTCCGTAGGGTCCTGTAGGTTTCCATAAGTGCCCGCAGAGGTCTGAAGGGGCCCGTCCTGTTCCGTAAGGATCCATAGGGTTCCGTAGAGCTTCGTAGGTTCCCTAGAGGCCTGTAGAGTACTGCAGGAGCCAGTAGTGTTCTGTAGGGGCCCGTAGGGTTCCTTCCATAGGGGCTGGCAGTGTTCCGTAGGGGCCTCTAGGATTGTGTAAGTGCCCGCAGGAGTCTGTAGGAGTCTGTGGGATTCTGTAAGGTTCCGGAGGGTTCCGTAGGGGCCCGTAGAGTTCCGTAGTGGCTGGTAAAGTTCCGTAGGGCCCTGTGGGGTTCTGTATGGACCTGTAGGGTTCCGTAGGGGCCTGCAGGGTTCTGTAAGTGCCCGCAGGTGTCTGTAGGGTTCCGTAGGGGCCTGCAGGGTTTCGTAGGCACCTGCAGTGTTCTGTAGGAGCCCATAGGGTTTTAGTGAGGTTCCGTTGTGTGGCTAAGGGTCTTGTAGAGTGCTGTCGGGTCCTGGAGTATTCTGTAGGGTTCCAGAGGGGCTCGTAGGGTTCCGTCAAAATCTGTAGGCTTCCCTAGGGGCCCATAGAGTCCTGTAGATTTCCGTAGGGGCCTGTAGGGTCGTGTAAGTGCCCGCAGGGGTTGGTAGGAGCTTGTAGGGTGCCATATGTTTCCGGAGGGTTGTGTAGGGTTCCGTAGGGGCCTGTGGTGTTCCCTAGGGGCCTGTAGAGTCTCGTACAGTTCCGTAGGGTCCTGTAGGTTTCCATAAGTGCCCGCAGAGGTCTGAAGGGGCCCGTCCTGTTCCGTAAGGATCCATAGGGTTCCGTAGAGCTTCGTAGGTTCCCTAGAGGCCTGTAGAGTACTGCAGGAGCCAGTAGTGTTCTGTAGGGGCCCGTAGGGTTCCTTCCATAGGGGCTGGCAGTGTTCCGTAGGGGCCTCTAGGATTGTGTAAGTGCCCGCAGGAGTCTGTGGGATTCTGTAAGGTTCCGGAGGGTTCTGCAGGGTTCCGTAGGGGCCCGTAGAGTTCCGTAGTGGCTGGTAAAGTTCCGTAGGGCCCTGTACCCTTCCGTAACTGTCTGCAAGGATCTTTAGGCTTCCGTAGGGGCTGGTAGGGTTCCATAAAGTTCCGTGGGTTCCTGCAGAGTTCTGCAAGTGCCCGCAAGGGCCTGTAGGGGCACACAGTGTTTCTGTCAGGTTCCGTAGAGTTCCGTAGGGGCCATAGGTTTCCGTAGTGGCTGGTAGTATTCCGTAGGGGTCTGTAGGGTTCCGTAGGCACCTGCAGTGTTCTGTAGGAGCCCATAGGGTTTTAGTGAGGTTCTGTTGTGTCGCTAAGGGTCTTGTAGAGTGCTGTCGGGTCCTGGAGTATTCTGTAGGGTTCCAGAGGGGCTCGTAGGGTTCCGTCAAAATCTGTAGGCTTCCCTAGGGGCCCATAGAGTCCCGTAGATTTCCGTAGGGGCCTGTAGGGTTGTGTAAGTGCCCGCAGGGGTTGGTAGGAGCTTGTAGGGTTCCATAAGTTTCCAGAGGGTTGTTTAGGGTTCCGTAGTGGTCTGGGGTGTTCCCTAGGAGCCTGTAGAGTCTCGCACGGTTCCGTTGGGGCCTGTGGTGTTCCCTAGGGGCCTGTAGAGTCTCGTACAGTTCCGTAGGGTCCTGTAGGTTTCCATAAGCGCCCGCAGAGGTCTGAAGGGGCCCGTCCTGTTCCGTAAGGATCCACAGGGCTCCGTAGAGCTTCGTAGGTTTCCTAGAGGCCTGTAGAGTACCGCAGGAGCCAGTAGTGTTCTGTAGGGGCCCGTAGGGTTCCTTCCATAGGGGCTGGCAGTGTTCCGTAGGGGCCTCTAGGATTGTGTAAGTGCCCGCAGGAGTCTGTAGGAGTCTGTGGGATTCTGTAAGGTTCCGGAGGGTTCTGCAGGGTTCCGTAGGGGCCCGTAGAGTTCCGTAGTGGCTGGTAAAGTTCCGTAGGGCCCTGTGGGGTTCTGTATGGACCTGTAGGGTTCCGTAGGGGCCTGCAGGGTTCTGTAAGTGCCCGCAGGTGTCTGTAGGGTTCCGTAGGGGCCTGCAGGGTTTCGTAGGCACCTGCAGTGTTCTGTAGGAGCCCATAGGGTTTTAGTGAGGTTCCGTTGTGTCGCTAAGGGTCTTGTAGAGTGCTGTCGGGTCCTGGAGTATTCTGTAGGGTTCCAGAGGGGCTCGTAGGGTTCCGTCAAAATCTGTAGGCTTCCCTAGGGGCCCATAGAGTCCTGTAGATTTCCGTAGGGGCCTGTAGGGTCGTGTAAGTGCCCGCAGGGGTTGGTAGGAGCTTGTAGGGTGCCATATGTTTCCGGAGGGTTGTGTAGGGTTCCGTAGGGGCCTGTGGTGTTCCCTAGGGGCCTGTAGAGTCTCGTACAGTTCCATAGGGGCCTGTAGGTTTCCATAAGTGCCCACAGAGGTCTGAAGGGGCCCGTCCTGTTCCGTAAGGATCCATAGGGTTCCGTAGAGCTTCGTAGGTTCCCTAGAGGCCTGTAGAGTACTGCAGGAGCCAGTAGTGTTCTGTAGGGGCCCGTAGGGTTCCTTCCATAGGGGCTGGCAGTGTTCCGTAGGGGCCTCTAGGATTGTGTAAGTGCCCGCAGGAGTCTGTGGGATTCTGTAAGGTTCCGGAGGGTTCTGCAGGGTTCCGTAGGGGCCCGTAGAGTTCCGTAGTGGCTGGTAAAGTTCCGTAGGGCCCTGTACCCTTCCGTAACTGTCTGCAAGGATCTTTAGGCTTCCGTAGGGGCTGGTAGGGTTCCATAAAGTTCCGTGGGTTCCTGCAGAGTTCTGCAAGTGCCCGCAAGGGCCTGTAGGGGCGCACAGTGTTTCTGTCAGGTTCCGTAGAGTTCCGTAGGGGCCATAGGTTTCCGTAGTGGCTGGTAGTATTCCGTAGGGGTCTGTAGGGTTCCGTAGGCACCTGCAGTGTTCTGTAGGAGCCCATAGGGTTTTAGTGAGGTTCTGTTGTGTCGCTAAGGGTCTTGTAGAGTGCTGTCGGGTCCTGGAGTATTCTGTAGGGTTCCAGAGGGGCTCGTAGGGTTCCGTCAAAATCTGTAGGCTTCCCTAGGGGCCCATAGAGTCCCGTAGATTTCCGTAGGGGCCTGTAGGGTTGTGTAAGTGCCCGCAGGGGTTGGTAGGAGCTTGTAGGGTTCCATAAGTTTCCAGAGGGTTGTTTAGGGTTCCGTAGTGGTCTGGGGTGTTCCCTAGGAGCCTGTAGAGTCTCGCACGGTTCCGTTGGGGCCTGTGGTGTTCCCTAGGGGCCTGTAGAGTCTCGTACAGTTCCGTAGGGTCCTCTAGGTTTCCATAAGCGCCCGCAGAGGTCTGAAGGGGCCCGTCCTGTTCCGTAAGGATCCACAGGGCTCCGTAGAGCTTCGTAGGTTTCCTAGAGGCCTGTAGAGTACCGCAGGAGCCAGTAGTGTTCTGTAGGGGCCCGTAGGGTTCCTTCCATAGGGGCTGGCAGTGTTCCGTAGGGGCCTCTAGGATTGTGTAAGTGCCCGCAGGAGTCTGTAGGAGTCTGTGGGATTCTGTAAGGTTCCGCAGGGTTCTGCAGGGTTCCGTAGGGGCCCGTAGAGTTCCGTAGTGGCTGGTAAAGTTCCGTAGGGCCCTGTGGGGTTCTGTATGGACCTGTAGGGTTCCGTAGGGGCCTGCAGGGTTCTGTAAGTGCCCGCAGGTGTCTGTAGGGTTCCGTAGGGGCCTGCAGGGTTTCGTAGGCACCTGCAGTGTTCTGTAGGAGCCCATAGGGTTTTAGTGAGGTTCCGTTGTGTCGCTAAGGGTCTTGTAGAGTGCTGTCGGGTCCTGGAGTATTCTGTAGGGTTCCAGAGGGGCTCGTAGGGTTCCGTCAAAATCTGTAGGCTTCCCTAGGGGCCCATAGAGTCCTGTAGATTTCCGTAGGGGCCTGTAGGGTCGTGTAAGTGCCCGCAGGGGTTGGTAGGAGCTTGTAGGGTGCCATATGTTTCCGGAGGGTTGTGTAGGGTTCCGTAGGGGCCTGTGGTGTTCCCTAGGGGCCTGTAGAGTCTCGTACAGTTCCGTAGGGTCCTGTAGGTTTCCATAAGTGCCCACAGAGGTCTGAAGGGGCCCGTCCTGTTCCGTAAGGATCCATAGGGTTCCGTAGAGCTTCGTAGGTTCCCTAGAGGCCTGTAGAGTACTGCAGGAGCCAGTAGTGTTCTGTAGGGGCCCGTAGGGTTCCTTCCATAGGGGCTGGCAGTGTTCCGTAGGGGCCTCTAGGATTGTGTAAGTGCCCGCAGGAGTCTGTGGGATTCTGTAAGGTTCCGGAGGGTTCTGCAGGGTTCCGTAGGGGCCCGTAGAGTTCCGTAGTGGCTGGTAAAGTTCCGTAGGGCCCTGTACCCTTCCGTAACTGTCTGCAAGGATCTTTAGGCTTCCGTAGGGGCTGGTAGGGTTCCATAAAGTTCCGTGGGTTCCTGCAGAGTTCTGCAAGTGCCCGCAAGGGCCTGTAGGGGCGCACAGTGTTTCTGTCAGGTTCCGTAGAGTTCCGTAGGGGCCATAGGTTTCCGTAGTGGCTGGTAGTATTCCGTAGGGGTCTGTAGGGTTCCGTAGGCACCTGCAGTGTTCTGTAGGAGCCCATAGGGTTTTAGTGAGGTTCTGTTGTGTCGCTAAGGGTCTTGTAGAGTGCTGTCGGGTCCTGGAGTATTCTGTAGGGTTCCAGAGGGGCTCGTAGGGTTCCGTCAAAATCTGTAGGCTTCCCTAGGGGCCCATAGAGTCCCGTAGATTTCCGTAGGGGCCTGTAGGGTTGTGTAAGTGCCCGCAGGGGTTGGTAGGAGCTTGTAGGGTTCCATAAGTTTCCAGAGGGTTGTTTAGGGTTCCGTAGTGGTCTGGGGTGTTCCCTAGGAGCCTGTAGAGTCTCGCACGGTTCCGTTGGGGCCTGTGGTGTTCCCTAGGGGCCTGTAGAGTCTCGTACAGTTCCGTAGGGTCCTGTAGGTTTCCATAAGCGCCCGCAGAGGTCTGAAGGGGCCCGTCCTGTTCCGTAAGGATCCACAGGGCTCCGTAGAGCTTCATAGGTTTCCTAGAGGCCTGTAGAGTACCGCAGGAGCCAGTAGTGTTCTGTAGGGGCCCGTAGGGTTCCTTCCATAGGGGCTGGCAGTGTTCCGTAGGGGCCTCTAGGATTGTGTAAGTGCCCGCAGGAGTCTGTAGGAGTCTGTGGGATTCTGTAAGGTTCCGGAGGGTTCTGCAGGGTTCCGTAGGGGCCCGTAGAGTTCCGTAGTGGCTGGTAAAGTTCCGTAGGGCCCTGTGGGGTTCTGTATGGACCTGTAGGGTTCCGTAGGGGCCTGCAGGGTTCTGTAAGTGCCCGCAGGTGTCTGTAGGGTTCCGTAGGGGCCTGCAGGGTTTCGTAGGCACCTGCAGTGTTCTGTAGGAGCCCATAGGGTTTTAGTGAGGTTCCGTTGTGTCGCTAAGGGTCTTGTAGAGTGCTGTCGGGTCCTGGAGTATTCTGTAGGGTTCCAGAGGGGCTCGTAGGGTTCCGTCAAAATCTGTAGGCTTCCCTAGGGGCCCATAGAGTCCTGTAGATTTCCGTAGGGGCCTGTAGGGTCGTGTAAGTGCCCGCAGGGGTTGGTAGGAGCTTGTAGGGTGCCATATGTTTCCGGAGGGTTGTGTAGGGTTCCGTAGGGGCCTGTGGTGTTCCCTAGGGGCCTGTAGAGTCTCGTACAGTTCCGTAGGGTCCTGTAGGTTTCCATAAGTGCCCGCAGAGGTCTGAAGGGGCCCGTCCTGTTCCGTAAGGATCCATAGGGTTCCGTAGAGCTTCGTAGCTTCCCTAGAGGCCTGTAGAGTACTGCAGGAGCCAGTAGTGTTCTGTAGGGGCCCGTAGGGTTCCTTCCATAGGGGCTGGCAGTGTTCCGTAGGGGCCTCTAGGATTGTGTAAGTGCCCGCAGGAGTCTGTGGGATTCTGTAAGGTTCCGGAGGGTTCTGCAGGGTTCCGTAGGGGCCCGTAGAGTTCCGTAGTGGCTGGTAAAGTTCCGTAGGGCCCTGTACCGTTCCGTAACTGCCTGCAAGGATCTTTAGGCTTCCGTAGGGGCTGGTAGGGTTCCATAAAGTTCCGTGGGTTCCTGCAGAGTTCTGCAAGTGCCCGCAAGGGCCTGTAGGGGCGCACAGTGTTTCTGTCAGGTTCCGTAGAGTTCCGTAGGGGCCATAGGTTTCCGTAGTGGCTGGTAGTATTCCGTAGGGGTCTGTAGGGTTCCGTAGGCACCTGCAGTGTTCTGTAGGAGCCCATAGGGTTTTAGTGAGGTTCTGTTGTGTCGCTAAGGGTCTTGTAGAGTGCTGTCGGGTCCTGGAGTATTCTGTAGGGTTCCAGAGGGGCTCGTAGGGTTCCGTCAAAATCTGTAGGCTTCCCTAGGGGCCCATAGAGTCCCGTAGATTTCCGTAGGGGCCTGTAGGGTTGTGTAAGTGCCCGCAGGGGTTGGTAGGAGCTTGTAGGGTTCCATAAGTTTCCAGAGGGTTGTTTAGGGTTCCGTAGTGGTCTGGGGTGTTCCCTAGGAGCCTGTAGAGTCTCGCACGGTTCCGTTGGGGCCTGTGGTGTTCCCTAGGGGCCTGTAGAGTCTCGTACAGTTCCGTAGGGTCCTGTAGGTTTCCATAAGCGCCCGCAGAGGTCTGAAGGGGCCCGTCCTGTTCCGTAAGGATCCACAGGGCTCCGTAGAGCTTCGTAGGTTTCCTAGAGGCCTGTAGAGTACCGCAGGAGCCAGTAGTGTTCTGTAGGGGCCCGTAGGGTTCCTTCCATAGGGGCTGGCAGTGTTCCGTAGGGGCCTCTAGGATTGTGTAAGTGCCCGCAGGAGTCTGTAGGAGTCTGTGGGATTCTGTAAGGTTCCGGAGGGTTCTGCAGGGTTCCGTAGGGGCCCGTAGAGTTCCGTAGTGGCTGGTAAAGTTCCGTAGGGCCCTGTGGGGTTCTGTATGGACCTGTAGGGTTCCGTAGGGGCCTGCAGGGTTCTGTAAGTGCCCGCAGGTGTCTGTAGGGTTCCGTAGGGGCCTGCAGGGTTTCGTAGGCACCTGCAGTGTTCTGTAGGAGCCCATAGGGTTTTAGTGAGGTTCCGTTGTGTGGCTAAGGGTCTTGTAGAGTGCTGTCGGGTCCTGGAGTATTCTGTAGGGTTCCAGAGGGGCTCGTAGGGTTCCGTCAAAATCTGTAGGCTTCCCTAGGGGCCCATAGAGTCCTGTAGATTTCCGTAGGGGCCTGTAGGGTTGTGTAAGTGCCCGCAGGGGTTGTAGGGTGCCATATGTTTCCGGAGGGTTGTGTAGGGTTCCGTAGGGGCCTGTGGTGTTCCCTAGGGGCCTGTAGAGTCTCGTACAGTTCCGTAGGGGCCTGTAGTGTTCCCTAGGGGCCTGTAGAGTCTCGTACAGTTCCGTAGGGTCCTGTAGGTTTCCATAAGTGCCCGCAGAGGTCTGAAGGGGCCCGTCCTGTTCCGTAAGGATCCATAGGGTTCCGTAGAGCTTCGTAGGTTCCCTAGAGGCCTGTAGAGTACTGCAGGAGCCAGTAGTGTTCTGTAGGGGCCCGTAGGGTTCCTTCCATAGGGGCTGGCAGTGTTCCGTAGGGGCCTCTAGGATTGTGTAAGTGCCCGCAGGAGTCTGTAGGAGTCTGTGGGATTCTGTAAGGTTCCGGAGGGTTCCGTAGGGGCCCGTAGAGTTCCGTAGTGGCTGGTAAAGTTCCGTAGGGCCCTGTGGGGTTCTGTATGGACCTGTAGGGTTCCGTAGGGGCCTGCAGGGTTCTGTAAGTGCCCGCAGGTGTCTGTAGGGTTCCGTAGGGGCCTGCAGGGTTTCGTAGGCACCTGCAGTGTTCTGTAGGAGCCCATAGGGTTTTAGTGAGGTTCCGTTGTGTCGCTAAGGGTCTTGTAGAGTGCTGTCGGGTCCTGGAGTATTCTGTAGGGTTCCAGAGGGGCTCGTAGGGTTCCGTCAAAATCTGTAGGCTTCCCTAGGGGCCCATAGAGTCCTGTAGATTTCCGTAGGGGCCTGTAGGGTCGTGTAAGTGCCCGCAGGGGTTGGTAGGAGCTTGTAGGGTGCCATATGTTTCCAGAGGGTTGTGTAGGGTTCCGTAGGGGCCTGTGGTGTTCCCTAGGGGCCTGTAGAGTCTCGCACGGTTCCGTAGGGGCCTGTGGTGTTCCCTAGGGGCCTGTAGAGTCTCGTACCGTTCCGTAGGGGCCTGTAGGTTTCCATAAGTGCCCGCAGAGGTCTGAAGGGGCCCGTCCTGTTCCGTAAGGATCCATAGGGTTCCGTAGAGCTTCGTAGGTTCCCTAGAGGCCTGTAGAGTACTGCAGGAGCCAGTAGTGTTCTGTAGGGGCCCGTAGGGTTCCTTCCATAGGGGCTGGCAGTGTTCCGTAGGGGCCTCTAGGATTGTGTAAGTGCCCGCAGGAGTCTGTGGGATTCTGTAAGGTTCCGGAGGGTTCTGCAGGGTTCCGTAGGGGCCCGTAGAGTTCCGTAGTGGCTGGTAAAGTTCCGTAGGGCCCTGTACCCTTCCGTAACTGTCTGCAAGGATCTTTAGGCTTCCGTAGGGGCTGGTAGGGTTCCATAAAGTTCCGTGGGTTCCTGCAGAGTTCTGCAAGTGCCCGCAAGGGCCTGTAGGGGCGCACAGTGTTTCTGTCAGGTTCCGTAGAGTTCCGTAGGGGCCATAGGTTTCCGTAGTGGCTGGTAGTATTCCGTAGGGGTCTGTAGGGTTCCGTAGGCACCTGCAGTGTTCTGTAGGAGCCCATAGGGTTTTAGTGAGGTTCTGTTGTGTCGCTAAGGGTCTTGTAGAGTGCTGTCGGGTCCTGGAGTATTCTGTAGGGTTCCAGAGGGGCTCGTAGGGTTCCGTCAAAATCTGTAGGCTTCCCTAGGGGCCCATAGAGTCCCGTAGATTTCCGTAGGGGCCTGTAGGGTTGTGTAAGTGCCCGCAGGGGTTGGTAGGAGCTTGTAGGGTTCCATAAGTTTCCAGAGGGTGGTTTAGGGTTCCGTAGTGGTCTGGGGTGTTCCCTAGGAGCCTGTAGAGTCTCGCACGGTTCCGTTGGGGCCTGTGGTGTTCCCTAGGGGCCTGTAGAGTCTCGTACAGTTCCGTAGGGTCCTGTAGGTTTCCATAAGCGCCCGCAGAGGTCTGAAGGGGCCCGTCCTGTTCCGTAAGGATCCACAGGGCTCCGTAGAGCTTCGTAGGTTTCCTAGAGGCCTGTAGAGTACCGCAGGAGCCAGTAGTGTTCTGTAGGGGCCCGTAGGGTTCCTTCCATAGGGGCTGGCAGTGTTCCGTAGGGGCCTCTAGGATTGTGTAAGTGCCCGCAGGAGTCTGTAGGAGTCTGTGGGATTCTGTAAGGTTCCGGAGGGTTCTGCAGGGTTCCGTAGGGGCCCGTAGAGTTCCGTAGTGGCTGGTAAAGTTCCGTAGGGCCCTGTGGGGTTCTCTATGGACCTGTAGGGTTCCGTAGGGGCCTGCAGGGTTCTGTAAGTGCCCGCAGGTGTCTGTAGGGTTCCGTAGGGGCCTGCAGGGTTTCGTAGGCACCTGCAGTGTTCTGTAGGAGCCCATAGGGTTTTAGTGAGGTTCCGTTGTGTGGCTAAGGGTCTTGTAGAGTGCTGTCGGGTCCTGGAGTATTCTGTAGGGTTCCAGAGGGGCTCGTAGGGTTCCGTCAAAATCTGTAGGCTTCCCTAGGGGCCCATAGAGTCCTGTAGATTTCCGTAGGGGCCTGTAGGGTTGTGTAAGTGCCCGCAGGGGTTGGTAGGAGCTTGTAGGGTGCCATATGTTTCCGGAGGGTTGTGTAGGGTTCCGTAGGGGCCTGTGGTGTTCCCTAGGGGCCTGTAGAGTCTCGTACAGTTCCGTAGGGGCCTGTAGTGTTCCCTAGGGGCCTGTAGAGTCTCGTACAGTTCCGTAGGGTCCTGTAGGTTTCCATAAGTGCCCGCAGAGGTCTGAAGGGGCCCGTCCTGTTCCGTAAGGATCCATAGGGTTCCGTAGAGCTTCGTAGGTTCCCTAGAGGCCTGTAGAGTACTGCAGGAGCCAGTAGTGTTCTGTAGGGGCCCGTAGGGTTCCTTCCATAGGGGCTGGCAGTGTTCCGTAGGGGCCTCTAGGATTGTGTAAGTGCCCGCAGGAGTCTGTAGGAGTCTGTGGGATTCTGTAAGGTTCCGGAGGGTTCCGTAGGGGCCCGTAGAGTTCCGTAGTGGCTGGTAAAGTTCCGTAGGGCCCTGTGGGGTTCTGTATGGACCTGTAGGGTTCCGTAGGGGCCTGCAGGGTTCTGTAAGTGCCCGCAGGTGTCTGTAGGGTTCCGTAGGGGCCTGCAGGGTTTCGTAGGCACCTGCAGTGTTCTGTAGGAGCCCATAGGGTTTTAGTGAGGTTCCGTTGTGTTGCTAAGGGTCTTGTAGAGTGCTGTCGGGTCCTGGAGTATTCTGTAGGGTTCCAGAGGGGCTCGTAGGGTTCCGTCAAAATCTGTAGGCTTCCCTAGGGGCCCATAGAGTCCTGTAGATTTCCGTAGGGGCCTGTAGGGTTGTGTAAGTGCCCGCAGGGGTTGGTAGGAGCTTGTAGGGTGCCATATGTTTCCGGAGGGTTGTGTCGGGTTCCGTAGGGGCCTGTGGTGTTCCCTAGGGGCCTGTAGAGTCTCGTACAGTTCCGTAGGGGCCTGTAGTGTTCCCTAGGGGCCTGTAGAGTCTCGTACAGTTCCGTAGGGTCCTGTAGGTTTCCATAAGCGCCCGCAGAGGTCTGAAGGGGCCCGTCCTGTTCCGTAAGGATCCATAGGGTTCCGTAGAGCTTCGTAGGTTCCCTAGAGGCCTGTAGAGTACTGCAGGAGCCAGTAGTGTTCTGTAGGGGCCCGTAGGGTTCCTTCCATAGGGGCTGGCAGTGTTCCGTAGGGGCCTCTAGGGTTGAGTAAGTGCCCGCAGGAGTCTGTGGGATTCTGTAAGGTTCCGGAGGGTTCTGCAGGGTTCCGTAGGGGCCCGTAGAGTTCCGTAGTGGCTGGTAAAGTTCCGTAGGGCCCTGTACCCTTCCGTAACTGTCTGCAAGGATCTTTAGGCTTCCGTAGGGGCTGGTAGGGTTCCATAAAGTTCCGTGGGTTCCTGCAGAGTTCTGCAAGTGCCCGCAAGGGCCTGTAGGGGCGCACAGTGTTTCTGTCAGGTTCCATAGAGTTCCGTAGGGGCCATAGGTTTCCGTAGTGGCTGGTAGTATTCCGTAGGGGTCTGTAGGGTTCCGTAGGCACCTGCAGTGTTCTGTAGGAGCCCATAGGGTTTTAGTGAGGTTCTGTTGTGTCGCTAAGGGTCTTGTAGAGTGCTGTCGGGTCCTGGAGTATTCTGTAGGGTTCCAGAGGGGCTCGTAGGGTTCCGTCAAAATCTGTAGGCTTCCCTAGGGGCCCATAGAGTCCCGTAGATTTCCGTAGGGACCTGTAGGGTTGTGTAAGTGCCCGCAGGGGTTGGTAGGAGCTTGTAGGGTTCCATAAGTTTCCAGAGGGTTGTTTAGGGTTCCGTAGTGGTCTGGGGTGTTCCCTAGGGGCCTGTAGAGTCTCGCACGGTTCCGTTGGGGCCTGTGGTGTTCCCTAGGGGCCTCTAGAGTCTCGTACAGTTCCGTAGGGTCCTGTAGGTTTCCATAAGCGCCCGCAGAGGTCTGAAGGGGCCCGTCCTGTTCCGTAAGGATCCACAGGGCTCCGTAGAGCTTCGTAGGTTTCCTAGAGGCCTGTAGAGTACCGCAGGAGCCAGTAGTGTTCTGTAGGGGCCCGTAGGGTTCCTTCCATAGGGGCTGGCAGTGTTCCGTAGGGGCCTCTAGGATTGTGTAAGTGCCCGCAGGAGTCTGTAGGAGTCTGTGGGATTCTGTAAGGTTCCGGAGGGTTCTGCAGGGTTCCGTAGGGGCCCGTAGAGTTCCGTAGTGGCTGGTAAAGTTCCGTAGGGCCCTGTGGGGTTCTCTATGGACCTGTAGGGTTCCGTAGGGGCCTGCAGGGTTCTGTAAGTGCCCGCAGGTGTCTGTAGGGTTCCGTAGGGGCCTGCAGGGTTTCGTAGGCACCTGCAGTGTTCTGTAGGAGCCCATAGGGTTTTAGTGAGGTTCCGTTGTGTCGCTAAGGGTCTTGTAGAGTGCTGTCGGGTCCTGGAGTATTCTGTAGGGTTCCAGAGGGGCTCGTAGGGTTCCGTCAAAATCTGTAGGCTTCCCTAGGGGCCCATAGAGTCCTGTAGATTTCCGTAGGGGCCTGTAGGGTCGTGTAAGTGCCCGCAGGGGTTGGTAGGAGCTTGTAGGGTGCCATATGTTTCCGGAGGGTTGTGCAGGGTTCCGTAGGGGCCTGTGGTGTTCCCTAGGGGCCTGTAGAGTCTCGTACAGTTCCGTAGGGGCCTGTAGTGTTCCCTAGGGGCCTGTAGAGTCTCGTACAGTTCCGTAGGGTCCTGTAGGTTTCCATAAGTGCCCGCAGAGGTCTGAAGGGGCCCGTCCTGTTCCGTAAGGATCCATAGGGTTCCGTAGAGCTTCGTAGGTTCCCTAGAGGCCTGTAGAGTACTGCAGGAGCCAGTAGTGTTCTGTAGGGGCCCGTAGGGTTCCTTCCATAGGGGCTGGCAGTGTTCCGTAGGGGCCTCTAGGATTGTGTAAGTGCCCGCAGGAGTCTGTAGGAGTCTGTGGGATTCTGTAAGGTTCCGGAGGGTTCCGTAGGGGCCCGTAGAGTTCCGTAGTGGCTGGTAAAGTTCCGTAGGGCCCTGTGGGGTTCTGTATGGACCTGTAGGGTTCCGTAGGGGCCTGCAGGGTTCTGTAAGTGCCCGCAGGTGTCTGTAGGGTTCCGTAGGGGCCTGCAGGGTTTCGTAGGCACCTGCAGTGTTCTGTAGGAGCCCATAGGGTTTTAGTGAGGTTCCGTTGTGTTGCTAAGGGTCTTGTAGAGTGCTGTCGGGTCCTGGAGTATTCTGTAGGGTTCCAGAGGGGCTCGTAGGGTTCCGTCAAAATCTGTAGGCTTCCCTAGGGGCCCATAGAGTCCTGTAGATTTCCGTAGGGGCCTGTAGGGTTGTGTAAGTGCCCGCAGGGGTTGGTAGGAGCTTGTAGGGTGCCATATGTTTCCGGAGGGTTGTGTCGGGTTCCGTAGGGGCCTGTGGTGTTCCCTAGGGGCCTGTAGAGTCTCGTACAGTTCCGTAGGGGCCTGTAGTGTTCCCTAGGGGCCTGTAGAGTCTCGTACAGTTCCGTAGGGTCCTGTAGGTTTCCATAAGCGCCCGCAGAGGTCTGAAGGGGCCCGTCCTGTTCCGTAAGGATCCATAGGGTTCCGTAGAGCTTCGTAGGTTCCCTAGAGGCCTGTAGAGTACTGCAGGAGCCAGTAGTGTTCTGTAGGGGCCCGTAGGGTTCCTTCCATAGGGGCTGGCAGTGTTCCGTAGGGGCCTCTAGGGTTGAGTAAGTGCCCGCAGGAGTCTGTGGGATTCTGTAAGGTTCCGGAGGGTTCTGCAGGGTTCCGTAGGGGCCCGTAGAGTTCCGTAGTGGCTGGTAAAGTTCCGTAGGGCCCTGTACCCTTCCGTAACTGTCTGCAAGGATCTTTAGGCTTCCGTAGGGGCTGGTAGGGTTCCATAAAGTTCCGTGGGTTCCTGCAGAGTTCTGCAAGTGCCCGCAAGGGCCTGTAGGGGCGCACAGTGTTTCTGTCAGGTTCCGTAGAGTTCCGTAGGGGCCATAGGTTTCCGTAGTGGCTGGTAGTATTCCGTAGGGGTCTGTAGGGTTCCGTAGGCACCTGCAGTGTTCTGTAGGAGCCCATAGGGTTTTAGTGAGGTTCTGTTGTGTCGCTAAGGGTCTTGTAGAGTGCTGTCGGGTCCTGGAGTATTCTGTAGGGTTCCAGAGGGGCTCGTAGGGTTCCGTCAAAATCTGTAGGCTTCCCTAGGGGCCCATAGAGTCCCGTAGATTTCCGTAGGGGCCTGTAGGGTTGTGTAAGTGCCCGCAGGGGTTGGTAGGAGCTTGTAGGGTTCCATAAGTTTCCAGAGGGTTGTTTAGGGTTCCGTAGTGGTCTGGGGTGTTCCCTAGGGGCCTGTAGAGTCTCGCACGGTTCCGTTGGGGCCTGTGGTGTTCCCTAGGGGCCTGTAGAGTCTCGTACAGTTCCGTAGGGTCCTGTAGGTTTCCATAAGCGCCCGCAGAGGTCTGAAGGGGCCCGTCCTGTTCCGTAAGGATCCACAGGGCTCCGTAGAGCTTCGTAGGTTTCCTAGAGGCCTGTAGAGTACCGCAGGAGCCAGTAGTGTTCTGTAGGGGCCCGTAGGGTTCCTTCCATAGGGGCTGGCAGTGTTCCGTAGGGGCCTCTAGGATTGTGTAAGTGCCCGCAGGAGTCTGTAGGAGTCTGTGGGATTCTGTAAGGTTCCGGAGGGTTCTGCAGGGTTCCGTAGGGGCCCGTAGAGTTCCGTAGTGGCTGGTAAAGTTCCGTAGGGCCCTGTGGGGTTCTGTATGGACCTGTAGGGTTCCGTAGGGGCCTGCAGGGTTCTGTAAGTGCCCGCAGGTGTCTGTAGGGTTCCGTAGGGGCCTGCAGGGTTTCGTAGGCACCTGCAGTGTTCTGTAGGAGCCCATAGGGTTTTAGTGAGGTTCCGTTGTGTCGCTAAGGGTCTTGTAGAGTGCTGTCGGGTCCTGGAGTATTCTGTAGGGTTCCAGAGGGGCTCGTAGGGTTCCGTCAAAATCTGTAGGCTTCCCTAGGGGCCCATAGAGTCCTGTAGATTTCCGTAGGGGCCTGTAGGGCCGTGTAAGTGCCCGCAGGGGTTGGTAGGAGCTTGTAGGGTGCCATATGTTTCCGGAGGGTTGTGCAGGGTTCCGTAGGGGCCTGTGGTGTTCCCTAGGGGCCTGTAGAGTCTCGTACAGTTCCGTAGGGGCCTGTAGTGTTCCCTAGGGGCCTGTAGAGTCTCGTACAGTTCCGTAGGGTCCTGTAGGTTTCCATAAGTGCCCACAGAGGTCTGAAGGGGCCCGTCCTGTTCCGTAAGGATCCATAGGGTTCCGTAGAGCTTCGTAGGTTCCCTAGAGGCCTGTAGAGTACTGCAGGAGCCAGTAGTGTTCTGTAGGGGCCCGTAGGGTTCCTTCCATAGGGGCTGGCAGTGTTCCGTAGGGGCCTCTAGGATTGTGTAAGTGCCCGCAGGAGTCTGTAGGAGTCTGTGGGATTCTGTAAGGTTCCGGAGGGTTCCGTAGGGGCCCGTAGAGTTCCGTAGTGGCTGGTAAAGTTCCGTAGGGCCCTGTGGGGTTCTGTATGGACCTGTAGGGTTCCGTAGGGGCCTGCAGGGTTCTGTAAGTGCCCGCAGGTGTCTGTAGGGTTCCGTAGGGGCCTGCAGGGTTTCGTAGGCACCTGCAGTGTTCTGTAGGAGCCCATAGGGTTTTAGTGAGGTTCCGTTGTGTTGCTAAGGGTCTTGTAGAGTGCTGTCGGGTCCTGGAGTATTCTGTAGGGTTCCAGAGGGGCTCGTAGGGTTCCGTCAAAATCTGTAGGCTTCCCTAGGGGCCCATAGAGTCCTGTAGATTTCCGTAGGGGCCTGTAGGGTTGTGTAAGTGCCCGCAGGGGTTGGTAGGAGCTTGTAGGGTGCCATATGTTTCCGGAGGGTTGTGTCGGGTTCCGTAGGGGCCTGTGGTGTTCCCTAGGGGCCTGTAGAGTCTCGTACAGTTCCGTAGGGGCCTGTAGTGTTCCCTAGGGGCCTGTAGAGTCTCGTACAGTTCCGTAGGGTCCTGTAGGTTTCCATAAGCGCCCGCAGAGGTCTGAAGGGGCCCGTCCTGTTCCGTAAGGATCCATAGGGTTCCGTAGAGCTTCGTAGGTTCCCTAGAGGCCTGTAGAGTACTGCAGGAGCCAGTAGTGTTCTGTAGGGGCCCGTAGGGTTCCTTCCATAGGGGCTGGCAGTGTTCCGTAGGGGCCTCTAGGGTTGAGTAAGTGCCCGCAGGAGTCTGTGGGATTCTGTAAGGTTCCGGAGGGTTCTGCAGGGTTCCGTAGGGGCCCGTAGAGTTCCGTAGTGGCTGGTAAAGTTCCGTAGGGCCCTGTACCATTCCGTAACTGTCTGCAAGGATCTTTAGGCTTCCGTAGGGGCTGGTAGGGTTCCATAAAGTTCCGTGGGTTCCTGCAGAGTTCTGCAAGTGCCCGCAAGGGCCTGTAGGGGCGCACAGTGTTTCTGTCAGGTTCCGTAGAGTTCCGTAGGGGCCATAGGTTTCCGTAGTGGCTGGTAGTATTCCGTAGGGGTCTGTAGGGTTCCGTAGGCACCTGCAGTGTTCTGTAGGAGCCCATAGGGTTTTAGTGAGGTTCTGTTGTGTCGCTAAGGGTCTTGTAGAGTGCTGTCGGGTCCTGGAGTATTCTGTAGGGTTCCAGAGGGGCTCGTAGGGTTCCGTCAAAATCTGTAGGCTTCCCTAGGGGCCCATAGAGTCCCGTAGATTTCCGTAGGGACCTGTAGGGTTGTGTAAGTGCCCGCAGGGGTTGGTAGGAGCTTGTAGGGTTCCATAAGTTTCCAGAGGGTTGTTTAGGGTTCCGTAGTGGTCTGGGGTGTTCCCTAGGGGCCTGTAGAGTCTCGCACGGTTCCGTTGGGGCCTGTGGTGTTCCCTAGGGGCCTCTAGAGTCTCGTACAGTTCCGTAGGGTCCTGTAGGTTTCCATAAGCGCCCGCAGAGGTCTGAAGGGGCCCGTCCTGTTCCGTAAGGATCCACAGGGCTCCGTAGAGCTTCGTAGGTTTCCTAGAGGCCTGTAGAGTACCGCAGGAGCCAGTAGTGTTCTGTAGGGGCCCGTAGGGTTCCTTCCATAGGGGCTGGCAGTGTTCCGTAGGGGCCTCTAGGATTGTGTAAGTGCCCGCAGGAGTCTGTAGGAGTCTGTGGGATTCTGTAAGGTTCCGGAGGGTTCTGCAGGGTTCCGTAGGGGCCCGTAGAGTTCCGTAGTGGCTGGTAAAGTTCCGTAGGGCCCTGTGGGGTTCTGTATGGACCTGTAGGGTTCCGTAGGGGCCTGCAGGGTTCTGTAAGTGCCCGCAGGTGTCTGTAGGGTTCCGTAGGGGCCTGCAGGGTTTCGTAGGCACCTGCAGTGTTCTGTAGGAGCCCATAGGGTTTTAGTGAGGTTCCGTTGTGTCGCTAAGGGTCTTGTAGAGTGCTGTCGGGTCCTGGAGTATTCTGTAGGGTTCCAGAGGGGCTCGTAGGGTTCCGTCAAAATCTGTAGGCTTCCCTAGGGGCCCATAGAGTCCTGTAGATTTCCGTAGGGGCCTGTAGGGTCGTGTAAGTGCCCGCAGGGGTTGTAGGGTGCCATATGTTTCCGGAGGGTTGTGCAGGGTTCCGTAGGGGCCTGTGGTGTTCCCTAGGGGCCTGTAGAGTCTCGTACAGTTCCGTAGGGGCCTGTAGTGTTCCCTAGGGGCCTGTAGAGTCTCGTACAGTTCCGTAGGGTCCTGTAGGTTTCCATAAGTGCCCGCAGAGGTCTGAAGGGGCCCGTCCTGTTCCGTAAGGATCCATAGGGTTCCGTAGAGCTTCGTAGGTTCCCTAGAGGCCTGTAGAGTACTGCAGGAGCCAGTAGTGTTCTGTAGGGGCCCGTAGGGTTCCTTCCATAGGGGCTGGCAGTGTTCCGTAGGGGCCTCTAGGATTGTGTAAGTGCCCGCAGGAGTCTGTAGGAGTCTGTGGGATTCTGTAAGGTTCCGGAGGGTTCCGTAGGGGCCCGTAGAGTTCCGTAGTGGCTGGTAAAGTTCCGTAGGGCCCTGTGGGGTTCTGTATGGACCTGTAGGGTTCCGTAGGGGCCTGCAGGGTTCTGTAAGTGCCCGCAGGTGTCTGTAGGGTTCCGTAGGGGCCTGCAGGGTTTCGTAGGCACCTGCAGTGTTCTGTAGGAGCCCACAGGGTTTTAGTGAGGTTCCGTTGTGTTGCTAAGGGTCTTGTAGAGTGCTGTCGGGTCCTGGAGTATTCTGTAGGGTTCCAGAGGGGCTCGTAGGGTTCCGTCAAAATCTGTAGGCTTCCCTAGGGGCCCATAGAGTCCTGTAGATTTCCGTAGGGGCCTGTAGGGTCGTGTAAGTGCCCGCAGGGGTTGGTAGGAGCTTGTAGGGTGCCATATGTTTCCGGAGGGTTGTGTAGGGTTCCGTAGTGGTCTGTGGTGTTCCCTAGGGGCCTGTAGAGTCTCGTACAGTTCCGTAGGGTCCTGTAGGTTTCCATAAGTGCCCGCAGAGGTCTGAAGGGGCCCGTCCTGTTCCGTAAGGATCCATAGGGTTCCGTAGAGCTTCGTAGGTTCCCTAGAGGCCTGTAGAGTACCGCAGGAGCCAGTAGTGTTCTGTAGGGGCCCGTAGGGTTCCTTCCATAGGGGCTGGCAGTGTTCCGTAGGGGCCTCTAGGATTGTGTAAGTGCCCGCAGGAGTCTGTGGGATTCTGTAAGGTTCCGGAGGGTTCTGCAGGGTTCCGTAGGGGCCCGTAGAGTTCCGTAGTGGCTGGTAAAGTTCCGTAGGGCCCTGTACCGTTCCGTAACTGTCTGCAAGGATCTTTAGGCTTCCGTAGGGGCTGGTAGGGTTCCATAAAGTTCCGTGGGTTCCTGCAGAGTTCTGCAAGTGCCCGCAAGGGCCTGTAGGGGCGCACAGTGTTTCTGTCAGGTTCCGTAGAGTTCCGTAGGGGCCATAGGTTTCCGTAGTGGCTGGTAGTATTCCGTAGGGGTCTGTAGGGTTCCGTAGGCACCTGCAGTGTTCTGTAGGAGCCCATAGGGTTTTAGTGAGGTTCTGTTGTGTCGCTAAGGGTCTTGTAGAGTGCTGTCGGGTCCTGGAGTATTCTGTAGGGTTCCAGAGGGGCTCGTAGGGTTCCGTCAAAATCTGTAGGCTTCCCTAGGGGCCCATAGAGTCCCGTAGATTTCCGTAGGGGCCTGTAGGGTTGTGTAAGTGCCCGCAGGGGTTGGTAGGAGCTTGTAGGGTTCCATAAGTTTCCAGAGGGTTGTTTAGGGTTCCGTAGTGGTCTGGGGTGTTCCCTAGGAGCCTGTAGAGTCTCGCACGGTTCCGTTGGGGCCTGTGGTGTTCCCTAGGGGCCTGTAGAGTCTCGTACAGTTCCGTAGGGTCCTGTAGGTTTCCATAAGCGCCCGCAGAGGTCTGAAGGGGCCCGTCCTGTTCCGTAAGGATCCACAGGGCTCCGTAGAGCTTCGTAGGTTTCCTAGAGGCCTGTAGAGTACCGCAGGAGCCAGTAGTGTTCTGTAGGGGCCCGTAGGGTTCCTTCCATAGGGGCTGGCAGTGTTCCGTAGGGGCCTCTAGGATTGTGTAAGTGCCCGCAGGAGTCTGTAGGAGTCTGTGGGATTCTGTAAGGTTCCGGAGGGTTCTGCAGGGTTCCGTAGGGGCCCGTAGAGTTCCGTAGTGGCTGGTAAAGTTCCGTAGGGCCCTGTGGGGTTCTGTATGGACCTGTAGGGTTCCGTAGGGGCCTGCAGGGTTCTGTAAGTGCCCGCAGGTGTCTGTAGGGTTCCGTAGGGGCCTGCAGGGTTTCGTAGGCACCTGCAGTGTTCTGTAGGAGCCCATAGGGTTTTAGTGAGGTTCCGTTGTGTCGCTAAGGGTCTTGTAGAGTGCTGTCGGGTCCTGGAGTATTCTGTAGGGTTCCAGAGGGGCTCGTAGGGTTCCGTCAAAATCTGTAGGCTTCCCTAGGGGCCCATAGAGTCCTGTAGATTTCCGTAGGGGCCTGTAGGGTCGTGTAAGTGCCCGCAGGGGTTGGTAGGAGCTTGTAGGGTGCCATATGTTTCCGGAGGGTTGTGTAGGGTTCCGTAGGGGCCTGTGGTGTTCCCTAGGGGCCTGTAGAGTCTCGTACAGTTCCGTAGGGTCCTGTAGGTTTCCATAAGTGCCCGCAGAGGTCTGAAGGGGCCCGTCCTGTTCCGTAAGGATCCATAGGGTTCCGTAGAGCTTCGTAGGTTCCCTAGAGGCCTGTAGAGTACTGCAGGAGCCAGTAGTGTTCTGTAGGGGCCCGTAGGGTTCCTTCCATAGGGGCTGGCAGTGTTCCGTAGGGGCCTCTAGGATTGTGTAAGTGCCCGCAGGAGTCTGTGGGATTCTGTAAGGTTCCGGAGGGTTCTGCAGGGTTCCGTAGGGGCCCGTAGAGTTCCGTAGTGGCTGGTAAAGTTCCCTAGGGCCCTGTACCGTTCCGTAACTGTCTGCAAGGATCTTTAGGCTTCCGTAGGGGCTGGTAGGGTTCCATAAAGTTCCGTGGGTTCCTGCAGAGTTCTGCAAGTGCCCGCAAGGGCCTGTAGGGGCGCACAGTGTTTCTGTCAGGTTCCGTAGAGTTCCGTAGGGGCCATAGGTTTCCGTAGTGGCTGGTAGTATTCCGTAGGGGTCTGTAGGGTTCCGTAGGCACCTGCAGTGTTCTGTAGGAGCCCATAGGGTTTTAGTGAGGTTCTGTTGTGTCGCTAAGGGTCTTGTAGAGTGCTGTCGGGTCCTGGAGTATTCTGTAGGGTTCCAGAGGGGCTCGTAGGGTTCTGTCAAAATCTGTAGGCTTCCCTAGGGGCCCATAGAGTCCCGTAGATTTCCGTAGGGGCCTGTAGGGTTGTGTAAGTGCCCGCAGGGGTTGGTAGGAGCTTGTAGGGTTCCATAAGTTTCCAGAGGGTTGTTTAGGGTTCCGTAGTGGTCTGGGGTGTTCCCTAGGAGCCTGTAGAGTCTCGCACGGTTCCGTTGGGGCCTGTGGTGTTCCCTAGGGGCCTGTAGAGTCTCGTACAGTTCCGTAGGGTCCTGTAGGTTTCCATAAGCGCCCGCAGAGGTCTGAAGGGGCCCGTCCTGTTCCGTAAGGATCCACAGGGCTCCGTAGAGCTTCGTAGGTTTCCTAGAGGCCTGTAGAGTACCGCAGGAGCCAGTAGTGTTCTGTAGGGGCCCGTAGGGTTCCTTCCATAGGGGCTGGCAGTGTTCCGTAGGGGCCTCTAGGATTGTGTAAGTGCCCGCAGGAGTCTGTAGGAGTCTGTGGGATTCTGTAAGGTTCCGGAGGGTTCTGCAGGGTTCCGTAGGGGCCCGTAGAGTTCCGTAGTGGCTGGTAAAGTTCCGTAGGGCCCTGTGGGGTTCTGTATGGACCTGTAGGGTTCCGTAGGGGCCTGCAGGGTTCTGTAAGTGCCCGCAGGTGTCTGTAGGGTTCCGTAGGGGCCTGCAGGGTTTCGTAGGCACCTGCAGTGTTCTGTAGGAGCCCATAGGGTTTTAGTGAGGTTCCGTTGTGTGGCTAAGGGTCTTGTAGAGTGCTGTCGGGTCCTGGAGTATTCTGTAGGGTTCCAGAGGGGCTCGTAGGGTTCCGTCAAAATCTGTAGGCTTCCCTAGGGGCCCATAGAGTCCTGTAGATTTCCGTAGGGGCCTGTAGGGTTGTGTAAGTGCCCGCAGGGGTTGTAGGGTGCCATATGTTTCCGGAGGGTTGTGTAGGGTTCCGTAGGGGCCTGTGGTGTTCCCTAGGGGCCTGTAGAGTCTCGTACAGTTCCGTAGGGGCCTGTAGTGTTCCCTAGGGGCCTGTAGAGTCTCATACAGTTCCGTAGGGTCCTGTAGGTTTCCATAAGTGCCCGCAGAGGTCTGAAGGGGCCCGTCCTGTTCCGTAAGGATCCATAGGGTTCCGTAGAGCTTCGTAGGTTCCCTAGAGGCCTGTAGAGTACTGCAGGAGCCAGTAGTGTTCTGTAGGGGCCCGTAGGGTTCCTTCCATAGGGGCTGGCAGTGTTCCGTAGGGGCCTCTAGGATTGTGTAAGTGCCCGCAGGAGTCTGTAGGAGTCTGTGGGATTCTTTAAGGTTCCGGAGGGTTCCGTAGGGGCCCGTAGAGTTCCGTAGTGGCTGGTAAAGTTCCGTAGGGCCCTGTGGGGTTCTGTATGGACCTGTAGGGTTCCGTAGGGGCCTGCAGGGTTCTGTAAGTGCCCGCAGGTGTCTGTAGGGTTCCGTAGGGGCCTGCAGGGTTTCGTAGGCACCTGCAGTGTTCTGTAGGAGCCCATAGGGTTTTAGTGAGGTTCCGTTGTGTGGCTAAGGGTCTTGTAGAGTGCTGTCGGGTCCTGGAGTATTCTGTAGGGTTCCAGAGGGGCTCGTAGGGTTCCGTCAAAATCTGTAGGCTTCCCTAGGGGCCCATAGAGTCCTGTAGATTTCCGTAGGGGCCTGTAGGGTTGTGTAAGTGCCCGCAGGGGTTGGTAGGAGCTTGTAGGGTGCCATATGTTTCCGAAGGGTTGTGTAGGGTTCCGTAGGGGCCTGTGGTGTTCCCTAGGGGCCTGTAGAGTCTCGTACAGTTCCGTAGGGGCCTGTAGTGTTCCCTAGGGGCCTTTAGAGTCTCGTACAGTTCCGTAGGGTCCTGTAGGTTTCCATAAGCGCCCGCAGAGGTCTGAAGGGGCCCGTCCTGTTCCGTAAGGATCCATAGGGTTCCGTAGAGCTTCGTAGGTTCCCTAGAGGCCTGTAGAGTACTGCAGGAGCCAGTAGTGTTCTGTAGGGGCCCGTAGGGTTCCTTCCATAGGGGCTGGCAGTGTTCCGTAGGGGCCTCTAGGGTTGAGTAAGTGCCCGCAGGAGTCTGTGGGATTCTGTAAGGTTCCGGAGGGTTCTGCAGGGTTCCGTAGGGGCCCGTAGAGTTCCGTAGTGGCTGGTAAAGTTCCGTAGGGCCCTGTACCGTTCCGTAACTGTCTGCAAGGATCTTTAGGCTTCCGTAGGGGCTGGTAGGGTTCCATAAAGTTCCGTGGGTTCCTGCAGAGTTCTGCAAGTGCCCGCAAGGGCCTGTAGGGGCGCACAGTGTTTCTGTCAGGTTCCGTAGAGTTCCGTAGGGGCCATAGGTTTCCGTAGTGGCTGGTAGTATTCCGTAGGGGTCTGTAGGGTTCCGTAGGCACCTGCAGTGTTCTGTAGGAGCCCATAGGGTTTTAGTGAGGTTCTGTTGTGTCGCTAAGGGTCTTGTAGAGTGCTGTCGGGTCCTGGAGTATTCTGTAGGGTTCCAGAGGGGCTCGTAGGGTTCCGTCAAAATCTGTAGGCTTCCCTAGGGGCCCATAGAGTCCCGTAGATTTCCGTAGGGGCCTGTAGGGTTGTGTAAGTGCCCGCAGGGGTTGGTAGGAGCTTGTAGGGTTCCATAAGTTTCCAGAGGGTTGTTTAGGGTTCCGTAGTGGTCTGTGGTGTTCCCTAGGGGCCTGTAGAGTCTCGCACGGTTCCGTTGGGGCCTGTGGTGTTCCCTAGGGGCCTCTAGAGTCTCGTACAGTTCCGTAGGGTCCTGTAGGTTTCCATAAGCGCCCGCAGAGGTCTGAAGGGGCCCGTCCTGTTCCGTAAGGATCCACAGGGCTCCGTAGAGCTTCGTAGGTTTCCTAGAGGCCTGTAGAGTACCGCAGGAGCCAGTAGTGTTCTGTAGGGGCCCGTAGGGTTCCTTCCATAGGGGCTGGCAGTGTTCCGTAGGGGCCTCTAGGATTGTGTAAGTGCCCGCAGGAGTCTGTAGGAGTCTGTGGGATTCTGTAAGGTTCCAGAGGGTTCTGCAGGGTTCCGTAGGGGCCCGTAGAGTTCCGTAGTGGCTGGTAAAGTTCCGTAGGGCCCTGTGGGGTTCTGTATGGACCTGTAGGGTTCCGTAGGGGCCTGCAGGGTTCTGTAAGTGCCCGCAGGTGTCTGTAGGGTTCCGTAGGGGCCTGCAGGGTTTCGTAGGCACCTGCAGTGTTCTGTAGGAGCCCATAGGGTTTTAGTGAGGTTCCGTTGTGTGGCTAAGGGTCTTGTAGAGTGCTGTCGGGTCCTGGAGTATTCTGTAGGGTTCCAGAGGGGCTCGTAGGGTTCCGTCAAAATCTGTAGGCTTCCCTAGGGGCCCATAGAGTCCTGTAGATTTCCGTAGGGGCCTGTAGGGTCGTGTAAGTGCCCGCAGGGGTTGGTAGGAGCTTGTAGGGTGCCATATGTTTCCGGAGGGTTGTGTAGGGTTCCGTAGGGGCCTGTGGTGTTCCCTAGGGGCCTGTAGAGTCTCGTACAGTTCCGTAGGGTCCTGTAGGTTTCCATAAGTGCCCGCAGAGGTCTGAAGGGGCCCGTCCTGTTCCGTAAGGATCCATAGGGTTCCGTAGAGCTTCGTAGGTTCCCTAGAGGCCTGTAGAGTACTGCAGGAGCCAGTAGTGTTCTGTAGGGGCCCGTAGGGTTCCTTCCATAGGGGCTGGCAGTGTTCCGTAGGGGCCTCTAGGATTGTGTAAGTGCCCGCAGGAGTCTGTGGGATTCTGTAAGGTTCCGGAGGGTTCTGCAGGGTTCCGTAGGGGCCCGTAGAGTTCCGTAGTGGCTGGTAAAGTTCCGTAGGGCCCTGTACCCTTCCGTAACTGTCTGCAAGGATCTTTAGGCTTCCGTAGGGGCTGGTAGGGTTCCATAAAGTTCCGTGGGTTCCTGCAGAGTTCTGCAAGTGCCCGCAAGGGCCTGTAGGGGCGCACAGTGTTTCTGTCAGGTTCCGTAGAGTTCCGTAGGGGCCATAGGTTTCCGTAGTGGCTGGTAGTATTCCGTAGGGGTCTGTAGGGTTCCGTAGGCACCTGCAGTGTTCTGTAGGAGCCCATAGGGTTTTAGTGAGGTTCTGTTGTGTCGCTAAGGGTCTTGTAGAGTGCTGTCGGGTCCTGGAGTATTCTGTAGGGTTCCAGAGGGGCTCGTAGGGTTCCGTCAAAATCTGTAGGCTTCCCTAGGGGCCCATAGAGTCCCGTAGATTTCCGTAGGGGCCTGTAGGGTTGTGTAAGTGCCCGCAGGGGTTGGTAGGAGCTTGTAGGGTTCCATAAGTTTCCAGAGGGTTGTTTAGGGTTCCGTAGTGGTCTGGGGTGTTCCCTAGGAGCCTGTAGAGTCTCGCACGGTTCCGTTGGGGCCTGTGGTGTTCCCTAGGGGCCTGTAGAGTCTCGTACAGTTCCGTAGGGTCCTGTAGGTTTCCATAAGCGCCCGCAGAGGTCTGAAGGGGCCCGTCCTGTTCCGTAAGGATCCACAGGGCTCCGTAGAGCTTCGTAGGTTTCCTAGAGGCCTGTAGAGTACCGCAGGAGCCAGTAGTGTTCTGTAGGGGCCCGTAGGGTTCCTTCCATAGGGGCTGGCAGTGTTCCGTAGGGGCCTCTAGGATTGTGTAAGTGCCCGCAGGAGTCTGTAGGAGTCTGTGGGATTCTGTAAGGTTCCGGAGGGTTCTGCAGGGTTCCGTAGGGGCCCGTAGAGTTCCGTAGTGGCTGGTAAAGTTCCGTAGGGCCCTGTGGGGTTCTGTATGGACCTGTAGGGTTCCGTAGGGGCCTGCAGGGTTCTGTAAGTGCCCGCAGGTGTCTGTAGGGTTCCGTAGGGGCCTGCAGGGTTTCGTAGGCACCTGCAGTGTTCTGTAGGAGCCCATAGGGTTTTAGTGAGGTTCCGTTGTGTCGCTAAGGGTCTTGTAGAGTGCTGTCGGGTCCTGGAGTATTCTGTAGGGTTCCAGAGGGGCTCGTAGGGTTCCGTCAAAATCTGTAGGCTTCCCTAGGGGCCCATAGAGTCCTGTAGATTTCCGTAGGGGCCTGTAGGGTCGTGTAAGTGCCCGCAGGGGTTGGTAGGAGCTTGTAGGGTGCCATATGTTTCCGAAGGGTTGTGTAGGGTTCCGTAGGGGCCTGTGGTGTTCCCTAGGGGCCTGTAGAGTCTCGTACAGTTCCGTAGGGTCCTGTAGGTTTCCATAAGTGCCCGCAGAGGTCTGAAGGGGCCCGTCCTGTTCCGTAAGGATCCATAGGGTTCCGTAGAGCTTCGTAGGTTCCCTAGAGGCCTGTAGAGTACTGCAGGAGCCAGTAGTGTTCTGTAGGGGCCCGTAGGGTTCCTTCCATAGGGGCTGGCAGTGTTCCGTAGGGGCCTCTAGGATTGTGTAAGTGCCCGCAGGAGTCTGTGGGATTCTGTAAGGTTCCGGAGGGTTCTGCAGGGTTCCGTAGGGGCCCGTAGAGTTCCGTAGTGGCTGGTAAAGTTCCGTAGGGCCCTGTACCGTTCCGTAACTGTCTGCAAGGATCTTTAGGCTTCCGTAGGGGCTGGTAGGGTTCCATAAAGTTCCGTGGGTTCCTGCAGAGTTCTGCAAGTGCCCGCAAGGGCCTGTAGG